>NW_013568980.1:431-673 GCF_000499745.2 Eimeria mitis | reverse complement strand
GCCCCCCAATGAGTAATGGGGGTACTATGGGGCCCCCCCGTTTCGGCGTTGGGGGCCCCCCTCGTCGCGTGTTGAACGCAGCTGGCTCTGGTTCTGCCGGTGGTGTTCCTGCAGCAGCAGCACCACCAACAGCAGCAGCAGCAGCAGCAGCAGCAGCAGGAGCAGCAGCAGCAGCAGGAGGAAGCAAACATTATACTCTGAATGAAATAGAGCTTGGGGCCTTCAGGACTCAGCTGTGTGAA
>NW_013568980.1:0-303 GCF_000499745.2 Eimeria mitis | reverse complement strand
CTGCTGCTGCTGCTGCTGCTGCTGCTGCTGCTGCTGCTGCTGCTGCTGATGGTGATGGTGATGGTGATGGTGGTTTTGTTTTTGTTTTTTTGTTTTTGTTTTTGTTGGTGATGCTGGTGGTGGTGGTGTTCGTTTTATTATTTTTTTATTTTTATTTTTATTATATGGTCGTGGTGTTGTTACTGTTGATATTTTTATTATGCTGCTGTTGCTGCTGCTGCTGCTGCTGCTGTTGCTGTTGCTGCTGCTGCTGCTCTCTTTCCGTTCCTGCCCCTATTTGAATGTCTATTTTTCGTTTGCTGC
>NW_013568979.1:11831-11930 GCF_000499745.2 Eimeria mitis | reverse complement strand
CTGCGGTCTTACACGCCCTCGCACAAATTCCATAACCTTATGATGTTCGCACATGCAGTTCGCGCATGTCCCCGCCAAATACTGCATGCTCCTAATCCA
>NW_013568979.1:11232-11731 GCF_000499745.2 Eimeria mitis | reverse complement strand
GAGGAGGCGTTGAAACGTCGCGGTCACAGACCCGCACAAACAGGCTGCATAACCCCATGATGCTCACACATGCAGTTCACCCATGTCCCGGCCAAATACTGCATGCTCCTAATCGCAGAACGAGGCGTTCTGAAACCAGGATAAGTGAACCACGTGCACGCCTAGTACCATCTGCAAAAGGATGCAGCTGGGCGTGTGGTGCGTACTTGTCCCATAGCCCAGTATGGGAAACCCTACCGGACTCGAAATCGTTCCAGACGTAAGGAAAACATGCAGTGCGCCCCGCAAGAGGGCCTGATTTACACTGCTCTCTGCATACGAGAATCGAGGGTATTGCGTACTGTGCCGGAAATCGCCGAATTCGAAAGAAACTCAGAGGCATATTCACAAATTATACCATTTCTGACAAAAGAACCGCATGGTTAACCGTGAAACATCAAACGCATCCGACTAGGCTGCCCGCTCCACCTTTTGTTCTGTTTGATGAACAAGTACGCAA
>NW_013568979.1:10815-11132 GCF_000499745.2 Eimeria mitis | reverse complement strand
CTGTTTGATGAACAAGTACACAGTGAACCACGAGTCTCGCCCTCCTTCACGGGAAGGACTAGGAGTATTTTCACAAGTCGTGTGGTAGCGCCGTCAGCCAGAGTCGTCAGCCGCTGCCCACGCTGCGACAGTCGGCTTCTCAGCCGAACTGTTAACTATCATACATAAGCAGCTTCCACTCCAACCCTACCAAAGGTTTGTGCAAATGCCAGGCAATGTCGGGCGAACGCATACTGGAGCGCCAAAACACCCTGACCAAATATAAGCCAACGGAAAAGTGCGCCGCTGAAGCAAAACAAACTCCTACGCCTTCTCAG
>NW_013568979.1:10513-10715 GCF_000499745.2 Eimeria mitis | reverse complement strand
TGTCAGGCACTGTCGAGCGAACGCATACTGGAGCGCCAGAAAATCCTGACCAAATATACGCCAACGAAAAGGTGCGCCGCTGAGGCAAAACAAACTCCTACATCTTCTCAAACAGTAGCTCTGTGGATCTGAACGAATGCCCGCATACATCGACGCCTGGCATTTGACATCGCAAGCGAACCCACAGAGTCCCAAGGCAGGT
>NW_013568979.1:10268-10413 GCF_000499745.2 Eimeria mitis | reverse complement strand
ATAAGCCAACGGAAAAGTGCGCCGCTGAAGCAAAACAAACTCCTACGCCTTCTCAGACAGTAGCTCTGTGGATCTGAACGAATGCGCCCATACATCAACGCCTGCCATTTGACAGCGCAAACGAACCCACAGAGTCCCAAGGCAG
>NW_013568979.1:8332-10168 GCF_000499745.2 Eimeria mitis | reverse complement strand
ATTTTGCTAGTCAGGACGCACGTCCTGGGCACAACCGCATGCGAGCATAGCGGACGGACAGGCGTCGCTATGTGGCGGCTCTAAACGCGCGCAGGCAAAGAGAATAGCACCGCGATGCTCACGCATGCAGGTCTGCTAGCTGTCCACCGAATACTGCGTCTGCTCCTATTGACGGAGAAAACTGACTTCAGTCAGGTCAGGCGACCCATGCGAAAGTCTCATACCAACTGCACAAATATGCAGTTGGCTCCATGGAGCACCTTTGTCGATTCAATTATTGTTCGAAGAGCGATGAGATTCGCAGATGTTTGACATGCAGGGGAAACATTCCGTACGCGCAGACCCCGGGTGTGCTTGCCAGCTCGTGGGAAACAGACTGCAGGTTCACTCCAACATAGTAACCAGAGACAAACGAGAAGCAGACCCAGCATTTGCTTCCCGTTCGACTTTGCCTAATATGTTGGAGTGCGACGATCACTTTGACGTGATATGCCGAACTAAAGCGAAACATATTGGCACATTCATGAATTGGGCCCACTTTGCACAACGCACTGGTTGTTACTAACCAGCCCTAACGGTTCCGTCCCTTATTGTCTTGCCTAATAACGAAAACATGAGCTACAAAACCCGTGTTGTCTCGTTAAAACACCATGTGCATTTACCCATTTAGTGTTGGTCAAGCTGTCGGCCGCGGCATGCTCTTGCCCTGTTTCTGTCCTGCGCCTATCAATTACAATCATACACTGCCGAGCTCGCCACCACTACTACCAAACGGTTGACTCAAATACCAGGCTCCGTCACACAAACGTACATTGCAGCGTCGAAGCACCCCACCCCACTAGATACCTAAGACGGGCACGGAAACGAGACAGCGAGCTGTTACTTCCCAACATACTGCAGCAATAATCTGGATGCCCACATATGGACCACGAGGCCTGGCATGAAACAGCGGAAGCATGAGAATACCCAAAACTGCACCGAGCACAAATAGGTTTGCTTTTACGTGCACACTTCCTGATTAGCAAAGCGTTCGATTGCATCGCCGGGCAGGCTCCACCGCAAAGCCTCCGAGCACGCAAGCGCATAACCTGCATAACCGCGGAGGCTCGCGCATGCAAGCCCGCCAAGCCTCCGCTAAATACTGCGCATCAGCTTCCTCGCAGACGGAACTGATTACGGCCAGGCAAAGCGCACAAAGCCCATGCTTTAAACCAAACTGCAGAAACGTGCGCACGGCTGCACGAGGCATCCTTGTCGAATCGCTGCTTTTTCGAAGAGCAACGACAGTCGAAAATGTTCAAGAGATACAGGGAACCTCCGGTGCGTGCAGATCAAGGGCCTTCTCCCCGTGTGCTTCTGCGCGCCATCCCGGAGTGCCCTGAGCACTTCGCCGTGAGAGACCACAATGCAAGTGCAACGCATGAATGCGTCATTCACAAATTGCACTTTCAGACGATAAGTCAGACTACTCTCACCAAACTAGATGTATCCGCTTGCGCCTTCAGTCTCGCCTTCTTTCATGCCGATTAGTACCTACACAGTGAGCTACGAGCCGAAAGGTTATTAGGGTAGGCGCCATAATTCTCAGTTCGCGCTCAACCGTGCATGCCCCACCCTCCTCCATTCCGGTTATCTGGGGGACTACCATCATACAAACCCCGGCGCCGTAAATACTACAAGACGTTTGACACAAATGCCGGACGCTGTCTCCCAAACGCGTATTGCAGCGGCATGGCACCTCTTTCCAGTACGTACCGAAAACGGTTACGGGGGCGTCAGGAACCATCTTCAGCTTTTCTTTACACTGTAGCTATGAGGCTGCGTGCATGCTTCGCG
>NW_013568979.1:3647-8232 GCF_000499745.2 Eimeria mitis | reverse complement strand
ATACCTCCGTGCTTGTAATCAGAGAGCCTGAGTTGTCAACGAGCTCCTTCCCGCGCCAGGCAGAAACAAGGCCTCATCCGTCCCTACATCCTGTGAAACGCAGCCCAGGATCGCAATGGAAAAACCGCCTCGCCACTCCGCATCAACAGGGGCCAGTATATAAGCATAACCGCACAATAACCACACCTTCACGTTAGCTAGTTCTCCGCCAAGTATTGCGTATACTGCTATCGGAAACCGGGGCTGCATTCAACCCGAGCAGGCGAAACCAACAGCAGGCTTAAGAGCATGTGGAAAACTATGCATCTGGCTGCATGCGGTTCCAACGAGAATCCCAAGCGTTGAAGCCATACGGTATGAACACCCCGTGCGTGCAGGCTGATAGCCTACTTCCCCCCATTTCTACTCCGTACGTTGAATATCTATGAGCGCTGCGACGCAAGGTGCCGAATTCAAACAAGAATCGAGAATGCATTCATAAACTGCACATCCTCTGGACGTAACCCCAATTGACGCTTCTCGCCGAACCAGGAATATCCGTTTGCGCTGCGGTTTTCGCCTTCGTTTGTGCTACGTAATACCTACATGATGAGCTTTGGGGCTCAGCGCCTATGATTGTTTACAGAATCCGTATTTGTCACGCGTTCGGCTGCTGACAGCCCTTCGCTACTCCCGGTCTCTGCACAGCAAATACCGCCCTACATAGCTGGGTTCGCTGCCAGTAATCTTGCGGCCCATGACGTGCGCATAAGCACATATACGCCCATGTCTTTCACTAGACTGCCTGAAGCGTAAATGAATCCATGGCCGAGCCACATGAGCGTGCCTGTAACTGCATACATCCTGAGAAAGACAGCGCGAGAGTTCAACGATAAGGAAGGCTTCGCACAACCGTGGTCGTAGGTCGTGACAGCGATGCCCACATACTGAAGGCCCGTAGGCCTCCGCCCAATATTGCATATACAAACGTATACGCTTGTCGGCAGAAGGAGCTGATTTTACACAGGGCAACGAAATACAAGCTAAATGCCAGCAGCAAGACTGTGCAGCTCACCGAATAGGGAGTCCTTGTCCAATCTCTTCGTTGGAAGGCTAGCGCCTATCGGAAATGTCCAGACGTACAGAAATAAACCCGAGCGTGCAGACCATGCGCCTTCACTCCGTTTGCTGCGACCTAGTGCGTTCGGCCATTGCGATCATGTTTCTGTGAGGTCCAGGACTAAAACGAAAGTCTGTGGGACATTCACGAATTGCGACGACTCCAAACGCAGGTCAGCTAGGCTAGTCTTGCCAAAAACCAGGAACGCCAGCCTGCACTAGATGCTCCGCGCCCTTTCGTGTAGTACCTACGAGCAACTGAGGGTTCTAGCGCCATGAACATTTACACGATTTGTCTTAACTTCGCTGCAGGCCGTGGCCCTGTCAACGCTTCTCCGTTTATCAGCAGAACAAATGCCATCGCACATAACCCGACTTGCCGTCAAGACAACCAACCGTTCGACGCAAATGCCAGACTCTGTCAAACGCGTGCATTCCGCAGCGGCGCATCACCCCGCCCCACCAACTATATCAAACAGGACCACGCAAAAACGAACAACCGTCCAAGTCACACATTACAACCTCGTATATATGAATGCATCCACACATGCATTAATGGAGTCCATACACCAGCCTGAAACGTCTACAAGCCACAAGCACCCCGAGCAAACGAATTTGCTTCTAAGGGCATACTGCCTGCGCGAAACAGCCCGAGAGCGAGACGCCAGGAGGGGTTTCGCCTCAACGCGGCTTTATATGCGAGCAGCCACACAGCATAGCCCCACGAGGCTCCCACATGCAGGCCCATCAGCTCTCCGCTGAACACCGCCTACGTATACTCTCATAGGTAAGGGGTACTGATTCCAATCAGGGCAAGTGAAACATACGTAGTTTTTATACCACCTACAAAAAGACGCACCGAGTCTTACGCGCCGTCCTTGCTTTGATGTTAGATTGACGACAATCGAAAAATGTCAAGACATGCGAAACTTCTGGTGCGCGCAGAGTGAGGGCTTGGCTCCCGTGTGTCTCTACCGAGTATGTTGGAGCTCCATGCACACTTTTCAGAGAGCAGCTGCAGTCGAAGGAAAAATTGTGAAAGATTCATGAACTGCAGTTCTTCCGAAACATAAGAGCTTGGCACGTCCCTCCAAATTTTATGGTTTGAGAAGGTTGGAACCCAAGGAGGGGCCGGTGTTGGAGGCTCTGCTGTCTTTTCTTGCTAGCTAATACCTACGCAAGGAGCTACAAGTTGAGCGTTCTTCCGTGCAAGCGCCAGGATTAATTCCACAGTTCGTATTGGTTGTGCTCTCGGTCGCGGCCAACCTTCCCCTTTCCGCTTTTCTGCAGAGGAACTAGATGCGCACATGCCTTCATGCCAGCAGACAGCGTGAACGTAAGGAGCCCCACCGCCGCATTCGGCAGATGATTTTTTACTCATGATCATACTTTCTGATCAAGCCGGCGGGAATTTTCCAAGGGCACAAAAAACTCTGGCATATAGCAGGCGTAGGCGCGGGCACACAAGCTTTATAATCCAACCATGTTCAAATATGCAAGGAATCTATTGCACCGCTAAACCCCTGGTATAGTCCAGGCGTCACGGACATTATTGCAACCTGGGCAAAAGAACCAAGCGCAAGCCTACTCCCAACTGCTGGACGATGCAGTCGGCTGCATGGGGCGTCGTCGGTGCGACGTGCCTTGTTAGAAGACGAATATTAATCGAAAATGTCCAAGAAATGCGGGCACAAACCCGCGGCTGCTTCTGTTTGCCTATGCCTACTATGGCCTACTATGGTGGCATGCTACAAATCGTTTGCCGCGAGATACCGAACTCGAGCGAAATTCAGTGACACATTCAGTATTTGCACCTATCTTTAACACAGGACAGCGTGGCGCATTGTAAAACCATAAATGACCGTTTGAGCTGCGCAAGCCGCTGTCGTGTGTGTTACCCAATACCTGTACGATTCCAGTTGGTCGCGGCGACGGCTCTCTGTCTCACTCCGCCGATTCTCTGCACACCAACCGCCATCACGCATACAGATGTTGGCTGTCTGCAGTGCCAAACAAATATTGGACACAAACGCCATACGTCGCGAAAACGCATATCGGAACGCCGAACCCCCCAATCCCAGTCGATACCGAAAGGGGGCACTGTTAAAGCATTAAACGAACTTCCCCTTCTCCTCCTGTAACCATGTATCTGCACGCGTGGAGATGCCCCCTGTCAGAGAGCCTGGAATGTGTAAAGAGGATAGCGGCACTCAGCCAATGAGTTTCATTCTAAGAACATACTGCCTGTGCAGACGAGGGGGCGGTCTCAACGCCAGAGAAGGCTTTGCCTAACCCCACCTTTGGACGGGAGAACACAGACTGCACAACCCCACGATGCTCACACGTGCCAGTCCGCTAGCTCTCGTCGAATACTGCCTACACTCCTCTGGGTAAACAAAGCAAATTTCTACCGGCGCTCACAATCCGAAGCCTAATACCAACTGCAGGACAACGCAGCTGGTCGAATAAGGCGACCTTCTCAAAACGATTGTTGTTGGTAGATCAACGAGACACCGAATGTTCCGGGCTGTAGGGAAAGCTTCAGGTACGTGTAGGCTGAGGCTGTGAGACCGTTTGCTTCGGCCTAGTATGTTCAAATGTTATGGAAGATCCTCCGTGAGATATAGATTTTGAGCAAAGATAATTTACTCATTTATACAGTTTGCATACTTCGAATACAAAGCACCTTGAGCCATCTCGCCAAATCAGGAATAGTCGCTTTCGCTGCGGGCCCCCCTTCCTGTTCAGTTACTCAATAGTTACACAGTGACCTAGGGGGCAGGCGTGGTTCAGGAAAACACCATGGTTAACTCCACAGTCCGTGTTAGTCGCGCTGTCTGCGCCGGCCCGCTGTCCGAGATATCCCAGCAGAACAACCGCCACCTTACGCGGCTCGATTCGCCATCAGTACTATCAAAAATATGACAAATATGTCAGACTCTGCCTCACAAAAACATATCGCCTCCTCACACCGCTGTGCACTCGCGCACACAATCATCAATGCCTGCCATCATACAGCCTGGCACGTAAGCGAACCCAGGGGTCTCGCCGAAGATATGTGTTTATTTCTAAGCAGATACGTCCTGGGCAAAACACCGAGAGATCCTATAGTCAGATAAGGCGCCGTCACACCGCGGCCGTAGACACGCGCACAGAAATTACAGAACCCCACGGTTCACGCAAACGGAAATGCCAACTGGGACTCATCTTAATGCTGTGCACACTCCTTTCTGCAGACACGGCTATTTTAAGACCAGGCCAAGAGAAACAAGTACACGCTTAGAACCAGCTGCACAAGGATGCTCATGACTGCATGGAGCCTCCTCGTTGCATCATTCACTTTCGGAAGGTCATGTGGACTCGAACTTGTTCAAGACGTAGGACAAACATTCAAGGCGCCACCATGAGAACGTGCTTCCTCTTTGCCTCTACCTATAGCAGTTGAGCGTATTGGACGCTCTGCCTCGATTTCTCGAAATCGAACAAT
>NW_013568979.1:0-3547 GCF_000499745.2 Eimeria mitis | reverse complement strand
ACATATTCCTGAATTGAACCTACGCCGTGCAGAGAACAGCTTGGCCAACCTTGCCAAGGCAGAAGCATCCGTTTGCACTGTTGGTTCCACTTTTTTTTCTGCTAGCCAATACTGACACAATGAGCTACGGGTCCCGCGCACTTCCCGCTGAGCACCATGAGAATTTATACAGCCTAAGTCTGTCGCGCCGTCAGCTATGGCATGCGCTCCGCTATTCCGGTTATCGACAGAACAACAACAATCATTCAAAACCAGCATATCCTTAAATAGTACCAAATGCGTGACGCAAACGTCAAACACTGTCTTGCAAATGCAGATTGCAGCACGCACCTCCCAAGCAGATGGCAGCGACAAACGCAGTTAAAAGGAAATGAACTTCAACTACATACCCCACTGTTGCTCCACAAATCTGCACCCGTGCACACACACATCCAGAGTTGCCATCAGATAGTCTGGAACGCAAACGAACCTTGCGCCGCCCCGAACAATTTTCTCGTTTTTATGGCCATACCGCCTGAGCAAAACAACGCGCGTTAGCAAAGCCAGACAATGTTTCGCCCCACCACCTCCGCAGACCCGCCCAAACAAATTGCATAACCGCATGATGGTAACGTATACAGATCCTCTAGATCTCCGTCAGATACTTCGTATACATTTGCCTGCAGATGCAGTTGACTTTAATCAGGGAAGGTGAAGCCAGCGCACACTTTATGCCAATTGCAAAAACATGCAGTTCGCTACACGGGGAACCCTTGCCAAGTCGATCAATGCTCAAAGTCCAACAAACGTCGAGAGCGTTAAAGCCTTCCGGGAAGCAGCTTGCGCCTTCAAACCGAAAGCCTGATTCTTGTCTGCATATGCCTACTGTGTTGCAGTGCTAAAAACGCTCTGCTCAGAGGTGCAAAGCTATGACAAAAACTATTGGGGCGTTTGCCTTGCTTGGGCCTACTCAGTACCAAGACAGTGAGCAACGGGTCTGGCGTTATTTCGTGCAATCACTATTGATTTTTACGCAATTCGTGTTGGTCGCGCCGTCAACCGCAGCGCGTCACTCTTCAATCGTGCTATGCGCAAAACAACTACCATCATCCATGACAAGGCCGGCCTCCACAACATTTAGCGTTTGATGCAAATCGCTGCGACGATGCTGCCTCGTACCAGCTCTGGGTCTACTTATATGCAATATTAGAAATTCACTGGGACCATTTGTGCAGTCAGACTCTCTCGCAAACCTATATTGTAGCCTTGAAGAACCTCGCCCACCTTATAACAGGAGAGGGCATGCCTACAGCAAAATAGGTTTGCACGTATTCTTACGTTGCAACTACACGAATCCGCACGCAAGCGCATCCGCATGTAGGCATGCTATCAAATAGCCTGAAACGTAGCAAGTTCTTCTAGCTCCGCGTACAATCTAGACTTGCTTCGCGTGATTCAGATTCGCCACACTTGGTTCCTGTCTCCAAATGTCTGTGCAAATGCGCCTGTACCTACAAGTCTGTTCATCTCACCGACTGCGACGTTTTACATACCTGCGTGTTTCGATGATAAAGCATGTATGCCCTCGTATCCACATCATGATTTACAGGTGGCGGTCGCAGATGTAGCTCTTCTGCGCATGAAGCCCGCTCACAACCTGAAGCCAGCAGCATATGGATGAACCAGAGCTTCACAATCTCAACTTTACTATGCTGCGACGGTTCCTGTAACGTTCTGTCACAACGGACTGCCGATATGCGCACACCAGCTACGAGCCGCATATCGCGACCAGGCCTCGCCTGGCCACTGTAAACGAGCTCCCCCGAGCTCCCCTGATGCTGCATGCTGATGCTGCAGCTGCCCCTTGGCTCCAGCGACACAAAGCTCACAGTAAAATGCGGCTTGTCTACTGTCACGTCGCAGCACTGAGTCAAGAGTATATCTGGTTCATGCTGTTGATATATCGACGCGCGATTGACTTATGTCCAACAAGCCACAAACATTCTGCGGCTTAAGTCCCATGCAGCAACCCTGCGCCAATTGATTGAATCGCACCAATGCGCGATTGATGCTTTAATGCGAATGTTTCAATCCAGTTCTAGCTGGTGATTAGTGACTCTGCTTCGCCGCTCCACATATCTCTCGCCAACGCGCGTGCCCGCGTACTTGCTAAACGCCAAAGAAGTGGCACAAAGCATGCCAGATTCCTCCCCAACTTGTTGCGGCCCTACAGGACGTCGGTCAGGAACATTTCAGCTCCGTACAGCAATTTGGGAAACCTGGCGAGTGTTTCCTGCCCTAGCCAGCCGGACACGATTGTGCATATTCAGTGACTACTAAGGCTACGCATACAGCTGCATACTCAGCTGGAGTTCAATCAATGCTCTCCGACGATGGACGTTGTGCTTACGTAAAAGCGCCCGCGGTTCAATGCAGCTGGTTTACGGCCACACCGCTGTACTGGCTGAAGGGCGCTTCGACGATGGACGTTGTGCTCAAACGTGCCCGCAGTGCAATGCGCCTGGTTTACGGCCGCGTCACTGTACTGACGCAAGACTGATCCTGGTTTAACTTATCGATATATCGACGCGTGATTGAGTGGCAACCAACAACTACATCCGTCTGCATGTTTAGCCCCCTGCAGCAACCCTGAACGAGTTGAGGCCTAGTGATGCCTCAACGCTTATGCACCTGCCTTGTTCTAGCAAGCAATGTGTGGATGGCCTGGCACTCCACATCGCTCTTGACAACGTGCGTGCACGCGCACTTCCTAAAAGCCACATAAGTCTTTCGATGCAAATCATATGCTTTGCTAACCCCAGTTGTTTTTCAGGCATAGGGCGCGTTGTTCCGGAGTTTTGCAGCGCCAAGCGACAAGCCGGAAAACCTGGCGAAGGTTCCAGCAGTCGCCATCCGCAGATTGCCGTGCACAGCTTAGCCTCAGCCTGGACTTGACTGCCAGCACGAAAGCTTCAAAAGTATCACTACGTTCCGCAGTGCCAGCATCAGTGCACGTGCCTTTAGCCGACAGCTGCGGAATTTCAAGATATCTTTGTTAAGAAGAAAGCGCACTAGCTTTTGATACTGTCAAATACTCTTAAGGAAATGGGGAAACAATATTCGACTCCTACAAGCTGCTCCTGTATCCCCGAAACGTTCTAGCCCAAGTAGTGTTGATATTTACAGCAAATAACCATGCTGTTGTTGCTTTCACCAGGAGAGCACGATTGACACAAGTACTCGGTGCATCCAAGTGTCCACCAACATTCACAAGCGTGAACACACTGGTAGGGGAAGTTTAAGCCCCTTCGTGCCGGACCCTACTCTAGAAATGGCATAGGTGAATTCCTCTAATCCATACCAGATGACGGCCTGATACACTGATGCTCATCGTATCTGTTCCTAGGCGTCTAAATCGTTTAGCTATCCGCGACACGCCGATGAACAGGCACGGTTTCCTTTCTCTTCAGTATGCCCTATAGAGTTCAACGTATGGTCTCTGCTGATTTTCGAATGCAGGAGCAGGTGATGCCAGCAGCATACCAGAGCAGCCCATAGCATCGACAAA
>NW_013568978.1:452-674 GCF_000499745.2 Eimeria mitis | reverse complement strand
TATTATCAGCGTAGGATGCCCGGTTGAATGCATCGACTTCCGCAGAAGATGTGACTACGGCGTCTGGCATATCCACAGGAGGCGACAGGGCTATGGCGCGACAACTAATGCCTTGCGCGCCGCTAGGCATCGTACACTCTGCGCCAAACACGCGCAACGGTTTGCGCAATGAAGGGCTTTGCATCTCTGTCAGCACACCTCGTCGTTGCTAAGAGCTGTACT
>NW_013568978.1:0-313 GCF_000499745.2 Eimeria mitis | reverse complement strand
CATACACACACAAACAGACAGGTGCACAAGCACACACGTACAAGCAGCCCAGCATCCAGCTCCAAGTGCATCATTGGTGCCCGCTATATAAGCGCCGATGGCCGCTCTGACGGTGTCGCTTCTTGCCAGTTGAAAGCCGTCCTCAGCAAAAGCGCAAGAGCGCAATCCGGCACGCCACGATGCTACGCCGCATGGCAAGGAATCAATTGCGTTGGGCGCCAGCTTTTTTTTAATGCCCCAAACACATTATCGAAAAGGCTCAAGACTTTGATTCACGGCGAAGAAGACTCCACGCCAACGGCATTTTTAGGCG
>NW_013568977.1:574-764 GCF_000499745.2 Eimeria mitis | reverse complement strand
GCTGCTGCTGCTGCTGCTGCTGCTGCTGCTGCTGCTGCTGCTGCTGCTGCTGCTGCTGCTGCTGCCGCTGATGATGATGATGATGCTGATGATGATGATGATGCTGGTGTTGGTGCTGCTGCTGCTGCTGCTGCTTTTCTTGTTTTCCTGTTGCTGCTGCTGTTCTTATTGCTGCTGTTGTTGCTGCTGT
>NW_013568977.1:0-474 GCF_000499745.2 Eimeria mitis | reverse complement strand
TCTTGTTTTCCTGTTGCTGCTGCTGTTCTTATTGCTGCTGTTGTTGCTGCTGTTGCTGCTGCTGCTGCTGCTGCTGCTGCTGTTGCTGCTGCTGCTGCTGATGTTGCTGCTGCATCTGTTTCTTTTTTGTGTCTCCTGCAGGCAGCAGCCCTTCTTTCCCCGGTCACATCTTCTGCTGCAGCAGCTCCAGCAGCAGCAGCAGCAGCAGCAGCAGCAGCAGCAGCAGCACCAACAGCAGCAGCAGCAGCATATTTCAGGGACCTTTACCACAGACAGAATGGGTCGCTAGCTCAATACATAAGAGATGTTGCTGCTCTATCGGCACAGCTAGCTGCAGCACCAGCTGTCTCCTCTGCTGCTGCTCCTGCTGCTGCTGCTCCTGCTCCTGCTGCTGCTGCTGCTGCTGCTGCTGCTGCTGGCTCCTCTTCTTCTCCACCTGTCTCCTTTTATACAGATGCTGCTGCTGCAGCACAA
>NW_013568976.1:537-674 GCF_000499745.2 Eimeria mitis | reverse complement strand
AGGAACAGCAGCAGCAGCAGCAGCAGCAACTGCTGCTGCTGCAGCAATCAACGGGTTCGTATGTCCCCCCATCAATAGCTCCCTATACACCTCGGAATACCCCCAGCAGAGCAGCAGCAGCAGCAGCAGCAGCAGGA
>NW_013568975.1:630-764 GCF_000499745.2 Eimeria mitis | reverse complement strand
GATTTCGGGAGGAGGTGGATATGTTTGGGGCTGGGCGGGACGTGCAGCTCTGCGTGTTCGACGACGTTATGTATGTTAGTTAGTTTGAGGTGGGAGTGCAACGCGAATGGTTTTCGACTGGCCGTGCAACGTGT
>NW_013568975.1:459-530 GCF_000499745.2 Eimeria mitis | reverse complement strand
TGGTAGTGGAGCAGATATTGCGCATGGTGCTGCGGAGGAAGCAGACATGGATCACGTTATGCACTGCATGC
>NW_013568975.1:0-356 GCF_000499745.2 Eimeria mitis | reverse complement strand
GCTGCAGCTGGTGATTTGGTAGGAGTTGTTTGTGTTTCCTTCGGAAGTGGGCAGTGTTTCGGCGTGCGGGCCTGCGTGGGAACAGGGAGCGTCTGTATGCTGCAGGCTTTGTCGGCCATGCGGATTTGTCGGAGCGGTGAAGCCCATCGATGCAGGGAGTGCGTGTGGCCATGTGCTATTGGGCGAGCGTCTGCTGGGGTTGGGCATGCGCCAATGCAAAAGGATGTGTATGTTGTTGGCATCAGGGAGGCTGTCGAAACGCTCATTAGCAAGGGCCCTGCCTGGTGTGGAGTTCCGTACAGTTGGGGATGGCAGTTGGGAGACTGTAGTGCGCGACGTGTGTTGGGAGTTGGACA
>NW_013568974.1:4315-11311 GCF_000499745.2 Eimeria mitis | reverse complement strand
ACCTGCCAACTGGCATCATCGTTTGCAAAGCGCCGAACGCTGCACAAGGTCCACAAATAAAGACTGCTTAAGCCGTCTGGGAGAGTTGCTTCAACTTCTCGGAGAGTCACTTCAACTTATGGTATAACACCCTTTATCCCCTCGTTTCAATACGTCCGTAAGCGCGTTCCGCCAGTGATGTCCCCGAATTGATGAATGATGCTTGCACCTCCATACATCAGTCTAGCTTCACGAACGCAACTCGAAATGCTTCGAGATATGATAGCCAAATTCAACCCCTGTTAAACTCTCTAGAAGACGGTCGCAAAATATACACGTCGCTCTTTTCCGCGTAGTTAACACGGCCATGCCGGACAAATACTGGAAAAAATGGGTCCTGCAGATTCTCAAGAACATTTCAACAGCTATCAACTGTGTTTGGCAAATGCGCATTAACGGGGAGTGCTCTGAAACCACACATGCGAGCTTTGCAAAGCCGATTATCCGAGAACAGAATCCCGACGCTCGAGGTGCAACAGCAGATTTGACTGCCTTAGCTTCGCCTGTTTGGACGACATTCGTCGAANTCCCGACGCTCGAGGTGCAACAGCAGATTTGACTGCCTTAGCTTCGCCTGTTTGGACGACATTCGTCGAATCTCGCCGATTAGCGTTTGCTTTACGTATTTAAAAAGTACCACCCACGCCTTTCCAACGGCCCGTTGCATCTAATGGTGGCATCGAGTGTCACCTCCTCACATGCCCTGAGCTAAAGAAGGAGGGACTTCCACAGATTCTCAATTCACGGCTACACTCAGAAACAACGCGTGGAAACTGATGGCCGAACGACACGCGAAAGGATTCAAGTTCCATGCACCGTGAAATGTTCGGAAGAAGTACTTCAGATGAGTGAAGAAGCCTGGCTTGTCAGAATTGCTAATGAAATCAAAATCAATAGCAGCGCCACATGCCGTCGGCTTCAATGCGAAATACGCACTAAGCTCAAAAAGGCCTGAAACCAATGTACCGAGCACTCGAGTGGCAATTACGAATTGCAAATAGAGAAGCATGTAACAGCGAAATATAACAGGCGCCTCCGTACGCGCAACTCACGCACCACGATTTCTGTGATATAAATACATTTTCCGGATCATCTGCCTCACGGAACAGCGCGTTCTGATACCTTCTTACCGTCACCTGCGAGACAGAGTGCATCAGGCTACGACGGCAGTAACACGCTGCATTCGCCAAAGAAGGCAGTCCTACGACACGGTTTTGTCCCCGCGGATACAACCCACTGACAATTCAGGATGAGGACTGGATAGTTTCCCGCTGCAAGCATCTTAGCCTGCTCCATGCAGGTCTCAAAAGTAGCAGAATTCCCGTGTAACAACAGTTCCGGGCGATACGTTACAGTTTATGTAATCTCTTCGAACATGTTGGTTATCCGCTAGCCCGCAGCTGTAAGTTTTCCCCAGGCTTTCCTGCTCTATACCTTTGGGTGACACGGGTACCCAGGTCGTGTTGACCAACACCTACGCTGCAGGGGTCTGGACCTCCATCTGCAAGCCTTCGCCAGCTTGCCCCATATGTTCTCGAAGCTTCCTCGGATTGTAGGGCCTTGAAGCACTGAAGGAGCAGAAACGCAGTAGCGATTGTGGCAGCCAGGAAGGCAACCACAAACGAGAGCGACCTCAAGCGTTCCCTTCTGCGCATCGGTGGAGAGGCGCTCTGATCCAAGATTGGGACTTCATGGTTACGGAAAATGAGCTCAGAGCTGGGAACAGGAGCTGCCNGGCGCTCTGATCCAAGATTGGGACTTCATGGTTACGGAAAATGAGCTCAGAGCTGGGAACAGGAGCTGCCTGTAGTAGAGCGCTGTCAGATGACTCTGCTAGCAGTGCCGCGGAGGCGGCGAAGAATGCCCAAAACACACGCATCTTTCGGGTCCAATTGACGTATTCCCTTGTTTTCTAAGAGGAATGAAACAGGACCCTTATAATTTCAATGTATATGCAGAGGACGTGTTTTGTAACAGCTTCAGCCCCGCAGTTCAGAAGTGCGCAAGCTTGCAATGGGCATCTCTGCAGAACTCCACTGCACGCTACTTCTGCACATGAAAAGAGCACGCACGTTACTGTAGTACTCTTGAATTATATTTTCCAAATGTCATGAAACTAAGGTTCTGCCATCGGCATTCTCTTTATTCGAATGGGACGAACTACACTTGTGTCACGTAGACCACCTCTCCGGCGCTCAACCGGGCGGATATCGATACCTGGAAGAAGTATGTCTTCAACTGTTGGCCTGTGCTCGTCACATTTAGATGTTGTAAGGGGAAAAAAATGCCAAGTGCAAGGGAAAGTTGAAGCCACGTTGCCTTATTTCTCGGAATTAGAGTCCGACATGAATCGAGTCTCAAGTTCGTCTACAGATTCCTACTTGCGTGCAGGCTGGCCACTGAGTGCCAATCAAGTGCTCAACAGTCGTCTGTAGCGTGAATGCATGCAGCAACAGGGCTTGGTTGTGAATGCATGTGGAGGTGCCTTGCAGCACGAGTTGTATCAGGGTAGGTTGCAGCTAGCGTCAGGCCGCCTCCTCTCCGCCGACCTCAGGCCCTTGAGCCACCCGTCTCAGGCAGTTGCAGTTCGTGTCACGCTGCCTCCTCTCCCCTGGCCCCAATCCCGTAAGCCGCCGGTCTCAGGCGGCCTGGTGACAGGTGACGGGCTGCTTGTTGGAACTCTCACCTACCGAAGGTTCCTCGGAGTATAAGAGTTCCAGCGCCGAAGTTCTTCGTCTTACCCGAGGTGTAGCGAGAGTCTTCGGTTCTATTCGCGCTCTAACGGGAGTTCTCGGTCCTGTACGGGGACAGTCGCGAGCAGCAGTAGAATCAAGCTACTCAGGGTAACACTTTCCCCAAAGCAGCTGGCCTCATCTCCACTCCAGTAGAACTGTTTGTTAGTTTCTTCTGGGGTGCTTACACCTGTATATTATCACCTACGGCCTGGGACCAGTGGCCCAAGTGCCTGGGACCGGGTGGGACGAATTGTAACGCACCTTGCTGCAAGGTCCTCAGCAACAAAACCCCACATGCATACACAATCAACCGGCATTGCTGCATGCACTTACACTATAGACGACTGTTGAGTAGTTACTTTGCCATCAGTGGCTACCCTGAACATAGGCAAAAATGTACAGACCGAGGTCAATGCTGCAGCTTGAGTATTTGGACTTTACTGCAACTCGCAACTGTCCTCGTATCAGGCTGCCCACTATCGTTACAGCTTTGCTTTCACAGACTAATTCTTCTTAAGCTGGGACCAGTACATATAGCTCGCTTGGCGCCGCAGCCGACTGCAGTCTCTTCATAATTTGGCGCCTGGACCCGTACATTGGGGCTGGCCCGAGACCTGCTCACACGTCTACGGAATCTGCTCGGTGGCAGCCGCCCAGTTTCCGGTCCCAATATGTTGAATTGCCCGCTCCAGAAGGCANAATGTGCAGCCTGGAACGGAGTAGCTGACGAGTCACCGCTCCACTGAGAAGCATCAGACACGACTCACGGTTGGGTAGAAGCAGCTTTACAGCATATCGGCATACCAGGATGCCTCTTGCCCCTTCCCCTTTTTTAATTCTCTTCCCCTCTTTATTCTGGACGGGACCCACGAGCGCGTGCGCCGTCCAAAGGTGGAAAGCGGGGGGGAAGGTATCGGGGCACATGTAGCACGGCCTGCGCGAAGTTGGTCCGGGTATTTCCACTTGCGAACAGGCTGGCTACTGAGGGCAAAGTGAGCGTTGAAAGAAGGTCAACAGTGTTAGTGCATGCAGAAAAGCTTGCTTGTGCATACATGGGGGGTACCTTGCTGTACGAGCTGCACCAAAGTGCGAGGTGCGTTGCAACTCGTGTCAGGTAGCCTCCTGCCTCCCGCTCCCAGGCGCTTGGGCTGCCGCGCTCAGGCATGCGGACTGGGGAGCTCGTCAGTGCTCAAACAAGATGGGGGGCTCTCGCTACAGGTATCATGCAACTAAAAAATCCACAATGAGTTATGAGCCGCATGCCACCCCACCTACCGGCCTAAAAATTTCTACACCCAGGCCTTCGCGTTTTGGTGGGCAAAGTTGCTGACGTCTGCAGGTAACGGGCCGCCTTCTGGGTCGCGCATTGCGTCGGCTATTGTTGGTATGTCTTTCTGAGACGAGTACACACTCCAGGAATCCGAAACAAGTAACTAGTAAATTCCCTAAAGAAAGCTGCATGCATGCGCTTCTGTTGCTAGGAGTTTACCTCGCCGACATCCGCTGCCTGGAACCGTGAAACATCTACGTCGAACCCGGCAACATCATCGTCCATTTCCAGCTTCATACCAGTGCAGATGTCCTGCGCAGGACGCGCAACCACACGAAGGCGCCGGCTATATTAGCTCTGTACAATGCAAGCCAATTATTATTTTCGGTTAGTAGAAGCCCCATATCTAAATCGTCCTGCTCGCCCATCCACGCGTCCTCACTCCATTCATTGCAACAGGCACCATTGAACGATGGACGCTGTAAACAGTGCAAAGCCGGCAAGCACACCAAATGCTCCTGTATATGCATCAAATAATGGGAGGTCACAGCAGAGTCTCACTCGGAGCTGGCTCAGTCTTCTCCAACTCTTCAGATCCCGGAAACGGAGATCCACAGCACAGGTGATATGCTGACGTAAGGATGGTTCGGTTGGCGTGGGAAGGAGACGCAGGACAGCCAGGACGTCCCGTCCCTCTAGCCACCGCAGTCGGGGTGCTAGTTGTCTGCAGCGCGCAGCAGCGCAGGAGTAACAAGAGAATGACCTCTGTACGGACAAGACTAGAATAGTCTATGTGCAGGAGATTGCAGAGCCCCTTACTGCAACAGCGCAGGTGGGGCTTCTTCTCCAAGAGCCGTCAGGGACTGCAACAGTCGCGCCAGAGACTTCCCCACTTGTCGCTCGAGATGGGCGTTACGAGCCGTCCCAGGCTCTCCTGCTTCGGCCGGGTTCTTAGCCTGTATACCACAACACAACAAAGTGCTGGCATTTCAATGATACCAAAGGCAAAGCCCTATATTATGTAAGCACATGGGAGACTACCAGCTGTTATGCATGCCTCCGTCAAGCCCGTTTTCTGAGTATTCAAAAGACAAGTCCCTTCTACGTTCTCCTGTTCTACGTAGTGTACAGAGTGGCCCTGCAAGGAAGCAAGCAATTCGTTAGACAGTTTCACCCCACCCTCTGCAGCCTTGAGCAGACAAGGTCACATAGTTTCTTCACGTAGCGCTGTGCTACTTCCGGCTGCGGATGGCTGCGAAAGACCTTCGCTGCGCTACCTGCTGCAGCGACGGAGAGGCGTCCATAGAAAAACTTTTCGTGGGGAGTCTCAGACTTTGGTGAAGATGGGTATTGCTGCACGTCGTGTGCTGCAGCTCCCGGTGCCGGCGACTCCATGAGATAGCGAGCCACATGACAGAACCGGCGAGACAGCTGCGCAGACGATAAAGTTGGGTGTTTACACGGGTCGGCCGGGGGAGTTGCAGGGTAAGAAGGATCAAGCGACACCTGCAGCAGCACAGCAACCGTCACTACGTTGCTGGGGCTTTCCCCATCATTGCTTCACCACCCCAGCAAAAAGCACAAAGATCCGGTTGTCCAACGTCTACCTCGCTCCACAACAATACGCCGCTGCAACATTTGAAGGGAGCTTCGCGTGCTAACAAAACGCCCATCTAGGACAATTCCTCAATTCCCGCATTGCGTGCAGGCTCAACGCGAATACTGTCTAAAACCAGCAGCAAACAATGCGTCGACTAATAGTACATTGTTCGCTGTTGTGCCCTTCCTTGTCCTCCTGAGCTATGGTATGCCGCTGCCAGCACTCAGCAGGTCACACCCAAGACTCGCCCCCTTGGCACAAAGACACTACATGTCATAGCTTACACGTTCACGCTCTTCCTCTGCAGCTTCAAGTTCCTTCCGCATTCGCGCCAGTTCCATCAGAAGAGCCGGCAACAACTCGGGGTCCGCCTCTGGGGGAGGTGCAGTGCACAGCGGCAGGAGCCTCTCAAGACATTACGTTGCTCAGGAATCTATCGCAACCTGACTATGTCGCTCACCTGCCAGAGTTCACCCCAACCACTGACGTGCCCCAAAGTCCCCTTTAGCAACCTAACTAACCTTTGATAAGTCCCTTCATTAGCAGGTCCAGCCATAGGCAAACACCCGGGTCAGAGCGGTAGCGACAGACCGCCAGTATCAGTGCGTTGGCTCCTACGGTCTCTGCAGTTGCGGAGATTGAAGCGTAGAGCTTGCGTGCCTTTTCTGATAAGGCGGTACTTCTATGATCGTGTCTGCAGGAGGGTCCAAGATAGGAGACTGATTCCTCTTCAGTCGCTGGAGTGCTATCCGGCCATCGCAAGCCTTTAGAAAGAAAACCCTCGCGGTACCCATCGACGAATGACTCTGCATCCAAACAATGACACGCNGCTCCTGGTTACAGTCTGCGCACTCTTCCCGGAAGAAGTGGAAACCTTTACCAGCAGAGGAGAAGACATGCAGCAAGATGCCCTGCACCACGAGCAGCTCCGCGCCTCCCAACAGCGTCTCCTTGTGGCCACCATAGTTGTTTTCATATAAGATGGACGCAGCGAGAGCAAGGGCGCCGCGGCAATCCAAGTCCTTGAGGTCTTTCAGCACCTGTAAAATTGTCGCTTCAGGAAGAGACGCCAGTGAGGCCGGAGAGGTCAAGAGAGCCCGCACGGATGCAGCAGCGGCGGCATCGTTCCCGTCTCCCCCTCGAGACGCCACGTCCTGCAGGATTTCTGCGCACTCCAGTGGCGTCAAGTGCGGACCTCGCTGCTGCAGTTCCTGCTGCAGCGCGCGCGTCAGGAGGTCGTGGCTTAGGCCCACTGAACGGAGTGCAGAGTCCACCGCAGACAATTCCGTCAGTGAAAAGCATATGGCCGCTCGAGCAATGACAGGAAGTACCGCTCTGTAGAGAGCAGCATT
>NW_013568974.1:1388-4273 GCF_000499745.2 Eimeria mitis | reverse complement strand
ACCAAGTCCGCTCTGTAAAAGCGGAGAACGGCAAACGCCTCTGCCGCTGTTAGGGCCTCTGTGACAGTGCATGTGGCGAGTCGGTGTACGATCTGGTCTGCGCAGCGGTGTAGCATCTTCGAATGTCTGTACGAGACACGCGCGCACCCCCAAAGCGTTTGGATAAGGTCTATGCTACAAAAGGTCTCAGCCTGTACTTCCACTTGCTGGGCGAGTCTGCCAAACAGCTGAGGATGTGGGTGCTTGACTCCCCCGTAGGCAGAAGCTACAGTTGCGATCCCCCGAGGACCAAGGTCGTCGAGCTTTCGAATGCACTGTACAGCCAGCAGGTCAAAGAGAGAACTGTTGGGAATGTTAAGGCGCGCGAAGGCTTGCAGAGCCACCGCCAGGTCTGACGCGCGGCAGTCGTGCGCTTGCAGTGCGAGAAGCTGCCCCAGATGGCCGAATAAGGAGACATCTCTATACCCTGCTTTGGCGTAGGCGTTAAGAATCGCGACGATCTCCCGGGAGCGGAAACCTTCAGACAGATCCTTTACAGCTGAACTACACCGCAACCAAAAATTTGGGTTGGGTAGGCGCATACGACCAGCCACAGTGACGGTGTCCTTCAGTTCCCCTGCTGACTGCATATGTATAGGAACTCTGCAGAAGTCATGCGGGACTTTCTTGGGATCGACCGTCACTTCATAAGAATCGTATTCATCCAGCCTTTGCCGTTTTGTCGCGAAACCCCGAGTTCCACGTAAACAGCCATTATGGGGGTTGCTGAGCGGAACGTCCGAGCAATCATCATGCCGTGTTGCTTCAAGGAAAGGAAGCGCGGCGGCGCCGCCAGATCTGTGCAGTGGTGTGGCTGTAGGAGGCTGCTGTTTGCGCGATGCGAGGAGAGCAAGTACGGGGTGCCAGCTAAGCTCCCTCCGATAGTTGAGGCTACTGATAAAATCAGAATAAGCCACGGACAATGTCCTAGTAGATGGAGTTCTTACGATGCTGCCCGCAGCTAGAATATGCATCGTTTCGGGAAGCTATTCCATTGCTGGTACAAACTTCAACACTAGGGATAAGATCCACATGCTTCGAGAGGTCTCGCGTAACCTTTGGTGGGCATTTGCATTAAAAATTAATGGATTGCAGGCGATATCTGGAGTTTCTCGCTACTTAGTAGGGGGCCCAAGCTGCGCTGTTGCGTCGTGCGTGCATGCAGGGCAGACCCTCATCGAGACCGCTTCAGACGGTACGTATCTCATTTCCTTCGCCTTTGTCTTCGAACTTAACATGCTGTAACTCTACAATTGAACCACTCAGATAATTTCTTCATTCCAAAGTCACGCAATAGAGGTCGTGCGCCCTACTCGGGTTCGCCCGTTTGTCGGCCCCCACAATGGCTCACCTGTTCAGGTTAGCTCGGCCCTTCTTATTGCCAAGGGCCTGCACTAAAGAGGTAGTATTTCGCCTGAGTACTGCAACGAAGGTTTCCCATGGCGCGGAGACTCCGCCTGCGCCGCTGAGAGTAGGGCCCCAAGGGCCCGCCCTAAATGCCGCCGAGGGCCCTTTGCGCAGCAGCAGCTCGCCGCGGTTTGATTCCTTCGAAGAGATTCTAAACGCCAGTGGCAGTGCAAATGACGGGGTGTATCAGCGCCTGTCGGAACGTAGCATTGCCGCGTACACGGCAGAGAGAGAGAGCGTCGACGCGCAGCTATTGCCTGTGTTGAAGAAGAACAAGCTCGTGTTGTTTTTGGAAGGCACTGTAGACAACCCTAAATCACTCCTATCGATGAACGTCGTCAAAATGCTGACCCAGCTTCAAAGTATCCCCCTTGTGGCTATCGATGTTACGGCTCATCCAGCGATCCTGGGGTTCGCGCTGACTCATGGGTGAGTGAGAGATATCGCAGCAACTGAAACTGGCTGCTCTGCAGTTACTGGATTTGAATCTTCCACAGTGCGTGGCCATCGAGGCTAGAACTTCACAGTACAGACGAGTTAGGTGTGTGTGTCTATGCATGTATGGGTGAGTGTGTGTGTGTGTTTGTGTGTGTGCATGTGTGTGTGTGTGTGTNTGTGTGTGTGTGTGTGTGTGTATGATTATATATATGTACTTTTGAGCATCTTTGCTTAGTATATTCGGTTTAGACGGAGGTCTTCAAGTGAGTCTGCAAACTGTATGTGTGCGTATTCTGCTGGCGTTTCTTGCGCAGAAGGAAGAAACGATGCCCAATGCTTTTTTTGGATGGAGTTTGCCTCGGATCTCACGACGCGTTGTTGCAATTATACCAAAGCGGTGTCTTGGCCAGGCAGATTGCAGGCGAGCTACCTCCTACAAGTCCCTACTTCCCTGGCGAATTACCCATTGCGCTGTACTGAGCTGTCAAACGCTTCAGAAATGGGTTCATGCTGGCTCCTCAGCCCGTGGACCCAGCAGATGCACAGGCAGCTGTGTGGGGGAAACCCATCTTCTTGGGCTGGGAGGCTCGACGCGCAGCTCAAAAACGAGTTCAGGCTGTTTCAATAGCGTTGGCCTAAACGCTTGTTACTGAGCTGTTTGTCAGCTTCCTGACAGTAAGCATGCGGTTCTTCCTTGTGCATGAGCCACCTGTTTCTAATCTGGAAAGGGAGCTAACAGCTTGGGTAAAGTGGCGCTCTGCATGAAGCCCCGCAACAAACTTGACCAACCGCGTGGCCTGCATTTGGTCAAACTTGGGCGTTGGTTGAGACTTCGTAGTTTTCGTTTGGGCTACAGTAACGCATCTCACAACATTACGCCCCATTAACTGCCCACATGCAGGCCCCAGTCGTTGAGTACATTGTGTAATTTTCAGCTTTCTGATACGTTGTTCAAGAAGTTTGAACGGAAGGTGTAAGGCTAGGCTAAAATGTACGCAATG
>NW_013568974.1:0-1362 GCF_000499745.2 Eimeria mitis | reverse complement strand
GGTGAGGTTGCTACTTCTGGATTCATAGCTGTACAAAATAAGACCCCTTTTTAATTTCTGCATTCAAAGTTTCAAGAAAGCTCGTATGAGTTTGCTGGAACTGAGACGAATACCAAGGCGCCAAGTTGAACGATACACCTGAAGTGACATGCTGCAGTGATGTGCAGAGATGAGTTATTCGATGAGATTCTAAAGCTTATCAGCGTGTTGTAAAATTCTACTTTCATGCTGTTTAAACCTTGGGGAGAATCCTCTGAAAACAGTGGTTGGCTTTTCGCAGATGCGGTTTCCGCTAAAGCGGAACGGTGCCAGGTTTCAGGTACCTGCTGCACTTGCGAGCATTATTCTGTTCACTGCTGGGTGGGCAACAGCGTATCCTCCACCACTGGAGCTTGATGATGATGCCGTACACGAGGCGGAAGTACGCGTCGTATCATCACCGAAAGGCAAGGAAAAACTTCCCACCTGGGTGTACTTGCAGTTTCAGATGTACCCTCCCGCAGCTGTATCCTACTCAGTGCTGCTACCCCATGTCCCTTTCACTGTGACGGCGGAGGACTTCTCAGCACGGTGAAGCGAGGTTTCCCACATAATCTGGCACATGTATTTGTTATATGCGTACACCTTTGAATGCCAGCGTGATTGCGAAAAAGGTCCTAAAGGTCAGCTGACTACCTGCCATCCGACTCAAACGTACTGGAACTAGCAACAACAAACAGATCAGCGTCCATGGAACCCCAATAGACTGGCACTTTCGTCTTGTTGAGGCGAGTCAGTTGAATGAGGTGCACCGCAGCAAAAGGCAAAGCCTCTCTAAATTTGCATGCAGGCAGTCCCAGAAGGCATCAAACTGATTCCACCGATTGAAGTTGAGCGCCTACCAGGCAAGATTCTTAGAACTCCTAGCTACACAGATTGTTTTCTATTTCTAGTGATATCCTTCAGGAGATCACACGGGAGCTGTGTGGCGAGCCACCGCTGCAATTCCGAAGAGCATTCGGACCTTGCAAACAGGACCGCCACCACGTACGAAAAGCTCCCTCACTTCAATCTGCGCAACTGGTGTACTTCACTTTGTGTCCAAACAACAGCTAAGCCGCGAGCCGCCGGTGGGGAGACCATGGGGGGCACCGTGCCCGCTGTGTACCCTACTGGGACACCTGGAGAATTGACAGGGCTGTTTGGCGGCCCCTCTGCCCCCTACCGGACTACAGGGACCCTTAAGAGCGGCGGCCCCACTCGGATTCCCCCAAGACACCGAGAAAAACCGCTGCCTTCGGCCTCCGTTCTTGAGAGCATGCCTCTCCCATCATTTGACAACTGAAAGAAAGAATATTAATTGACGAGTTTGCAGCAGCAGTC
>NW_013568972.1:516-675 GCF_000499745.2 Eimeria mitis | reverse complement strand
TTTTCTTCTTCTTCCTCATCATCATCTTCTTCTTCTTCTTGCTGCTGCTGCTGCTGCTGCTGCTGCTGCTTCTCTGCTGCTGCATGCAACAGCTGCTGCTGCAGCAGCAAAGGGTTTATCTCTTTTTGTATAACACCACCAATAAAAAAAGCAGCAGCA
>NW_013568972.1:0-282 GCF_000499745.2 Eimeria mitis | reverse complement strand
AAAAAAAAAAAAAAAAAAAAAAAAAAAAAAAAAAAAAAAATAAATAAATAAATAAATAAATAAATAAATAGATAAATAATAAATAATAAATAAATAAAAGTATATAGATTAATTAATTAAGAAACAGGAAAAAATAAATAAAATAAAATAAAATAAAATAAAATAAAATAAAATAAAATAAAATAAAATAAAAAATATTTTTTTTATTTTCGTGTTTTTGTGGATCCAACAAAACCAACAAATACACATCACCATCAAGGGTTTAGGGTTTATATATAGCTA
>NW_013568971.1:419-675 GCF_000499745.2 Eimeria mitis | reverse complement strand
TGTGTAGCATGTCGTCGATGTGGCGCTACACAGACGGTGCCCACGGTGGCTTCTGTGGCCTGTCTATACACACCAGTGGTTTGCGGTACGTTGGGCGATTGCAGCGTATGCCAGCACTACGCTGGTGGTGTTTGGAATCGGACGCTTGCAGGCGGAGGAGCAGGGTAGGTGAAGGGGGTTAGTGGGTGTCGTAGGGGATGTTGCGTCAACAGAAGGCGCATATGGCGGACAATGTTACCTGTCTAGACGCCGCTGC
>NW_013568971.1:0-219 GCF_000499745.2 Eimeria mitis | reverse complement strand
AGTTTGAGATATGCTTGCATCCTGGGCAAACATATGGCGTTGCGGCCGTTACGTAAACAGAAGTGCGTTGCAAAGGCGAACGTCAGTGTCCGTTTACGGTGTAGTGTGCGTGGCAGGGAATGTGGTGTTTCGCAGAAGGTGCGCTGCGTGCAGGGAATGTGGTGTTTCGCAGAAGGTGCGCGCGGCGGCCCTCTGGCCTGTATATGCACTTCCGTGGTT
>NW_013568970.1:12138-12664 GCF_000499745.2 Eimeria mitis | reverse complement strand
TTTTTTTTTTTTTTTTTTTTTTTTTTTTTTTTTTTTTTTTTTTTTTTTTTTTTTTTTTTTTTTTTATATGGAGTGTTATGTATTATAATATCATTTACACGCATCGAATAATTTATTTATTATTTGTTTGCGTTTGCTGCTGCTGTTGCTGCTGCTGCTGCTATTGCTGCTGCTGCTGCTGCTGCTATTGCTGCTGTTACTATTTACTACTGCTGCTACTGCTGCTGTTGCTGCTGCTACTGCTGCTGCTGCTGCTGCTGCTGCTGCTGCTGCTGCTGCTGCTGCTGCTGCAGGCTTACTTCAAGGAGTGGAGCAGCGAGCGAGACTATATTCCTATGTTGCTTTTATACTTAAAAAATATTTTTGTTTGTAAAAATCTGCTGAAGGGGACAGCAGAAGAAAAAAACTGGGTCAATAGGCGGGCAGCTGAGCTGTACGTACACCTGAAACCAGCAGCAGCAGCACGAGCAGCTGCTGCTGCTGCTGCTGCTGCTGCTGTTGCTGTTGCTGCTGCTGTTGCTGCTGC
>NW_013568970.1:10726-11532 GCF_000499745.2 Eimeria mitis | reverse complement strand
GATGACTCGGACTTTGTGTTTAATTTTAAGGAGTTTCATCGGCAGCAAAAGCCGCTGCTGCATGCAGTATCTCTTCTTGCTGCAGATGAAACTGCAGCAGAACCCGCCAATGCTTTTGTTGAGTGGTTTATTGAGGACTGGGTTAAGGCAGAGTTTGACTCTAAACAAAAATAAAACTTTTATTATTTTTTTTCTCTTTTTTTATTTTATTTTATTTTATTTTTTTGTTTTTTTTTAGTTTTTTTGTTTATGTCTTTGTTGAGTGGTTTATTGAGGACTGGATAAAGGCAGAGTTTGACTCTAATAAACAAAAATAAAACTTTTATTATTTTTTTTCTTTTTTTTTATTTTATTTTATTTTATTTTTTTGTTTTTTTTTTAGTTTTTTTGTTTATGTCTTTGTTGATTGGTTTATTGAGGACTGGATTAAGGCAGAGTTTGACTCTAAACAAAACAAATAAAATATTTTTATTTTTTTTTTGTTTTTTTTTGTTTTTTTGTTTTTTTTTCTTTTTTTAGTTGTTTTTTTAGTGCTTTTGTTGAGTGGTTTATTGAGGACTGGATAGAGGCAGAGTTTGACTCTAAACAAAAATAAAACTTTTTTTTTTTTATTTTTTTTGTTTTTATTTTTTTTTCTTTTTTTTCTTTTTTTAGTTGTTTTTTTAGTGCTTTTGTTGAGTGGTTTATTGAGGACTGGGTTAAGGCGGAGTTTGACTCTAATAAACAAAAATAAATTATTTATTTTTTTCTTTTTTTTTTTTTTTTTTTTTTTTTTTTTTTTTTTTTTTTTTTTTTTTTTTTGTTTT
>NW_013568970.1:10195-10626 GCF_000499745.2 Eimeria mitis | reverse complement strand
GTTTTATTTTTTTTTTTATTTTGTTTTTTTAGTGCTTTTGTTGAGTGGTTTATTGAGGACTGGATAAAGGCGGAGTTTGACTCTAATAAACAAAAATAAAACTTTTATTATTTTTTTTCTTTTTTTTTATTTTATTTTATTTTATTTTTTTGTTTTTTTTTAGTTTTTTAGTGCTTTTGTTGAGTGGTTTATTGAGGACTGGATAAAGGCGGAGTTTGACTCTAAACAAAACAAATAAAAAAAATAAAACTTTTTTTTGTTTTTATTTTTATTTTATTTTTTTGTTTTATTTTTTTTTTTATTTTGTTTTTTTAGTGCTTTTGTTGATTGGTTTATTGAGGACTGGATTAAGGCGGAGTTTGACTCTAATAAACAAAAATAATAAAATATTTTTTTTTTTTTCTTTTTTTCTTTTTTTTTTTTTTTTTTTT
>NW_013568970.1:9752-10095 GCF_000499745.2 Eimeria mitis | reverse complement strand
GATAAAGGCGGAGTTTGACTCTAAACAAAACAAATAAAAATAATAAAACTTTTATTTTGTTTTTATTTTTATTTTATTTTTTATTTTGTTTTTTTAGTGCTTTTGTTGATTGGTTTATTGAGGACTGGATTAAGGCAGAGTTTGCCTCTAATAAACAAAAATAAAATATTTTTATTTTTTTTATTTTTTTTATTTTTTTGTTTTTTTTTGTTTATGTTCCTGTTGATTGATTTGTTGAAGACTGGATAGAGGCAGAGTTTGACTCTGTAAACACAAAAAAATTTTTTTTTTTTTTTTTTTTTTTTTTTTTTTTTTTTTTTTTTTTTTTTTTTTTTTTTTTTTT
>NW_013568970.1:8917-9726 GCF_000499745.2 Eimeria mitis | reverse complement strand
GTTTGTTTGCTTTTTTACTTGTTTTGGTGTTTTTCATTTTATTTATTTTTCTGGTCGTTTATTTATTTATTTTGTTTTTACTTTTATTTATTTTATTTATTTATCTACTTGTTTGTCTGTTTGTTTGTTTGTTCCTTTATTTGTTTGTTTGTTTGGTTGCTTATTTTATTAAATATATAAATATAAATACAGATAAATAAACAGACAAATACAAAATATTTATTTTATTTATTTATTTATTTATTTATTTATTCATTTAGTTTTCTCTTTATCTAATATTTATATATTTAACATAAACAAACTCAATTAATTTATTTATCTATTTTTATTTATTTCTGTAAATTATATAAATATAAATAAATAAGCAGACAAAGACAAACAAACTTTATTTTTTTATTTTTTTATTTTTTATTTTTTTGGCTGGATGAGGGGAAACCGAATCTATAAATAAATAAAACCATTTTATATTTATTTTTTATTTATTTATTTTTTTTTTATTTTTTATTATTTATTTGTTAATTTATTTTATTTATCTATCTATGCATTTATTTTTTGTTTATTTTTTTTATTTTTTTTATTTATTTTTTATTATTTATTTATTTTCCCCGGCAGCAACAAATTTGTTTTCGTTTTTTGTTTTAATTAAAGTCAAAAATAAAATAAATATAAACAAAACAAATGAATAAATAAATAAATAAATAGATAAATAAATAAATAAAATAAATAAATAAACAAATAGAAAGACAAAAAGGAGACAAACAAATGCAGCGATTGATGCTGTTGCTACAGCTGTTGCAGTTGTTTTTTTT
>NW_013568970.1:7914-8817 GCF_000499745.2 Eimeria mitis | reverse complement strand
GTTTATTGAGGACTGGATTAAGGCGGAGTTTGACTCTAAACAAAACAAATAAAAATAAAACTTTTTTTATTTTTTTTTAGTTGGTTTTTTGTTTTGTTTAGTTGTTTATTTTGTTTTTTTATTTTTTTTTATTTATTTATTTATTTATTTATTTAGTTTTCGCTCTATCTAACATTTATATATTTAATATATACAAACTCGATCTATTTATTTATTTATTTTTATTTATTTCTGTAAATTATATAAATATAAATATAAATAAATAAGCAGACAAAGACAAACTTTATTTTTATTTTTTTATTTTTTTATTTTTTATTTTTTGGATGAGGAAAAAACGAATCTATAAATAAATAAAACCAATCCATAATTATTTGTTCTTTATTTATTTTTTATTTATATTTTTTATTTATTTATTTATCTATTAATATACTTTATTTATCTATCTATCCATTTATTTTCTTTTTATTTTTTTTTATTTTTTTATTTATTTATTTACCGTGGCAGCTATAAATTTTTTTTTTCTTTTTTTGTTTTAATTAAATACAAAACATATATAAATAAATAAATAAATAAATAAAATAAATAAATAAAATAAATAAATAAATAAATAAAAAGACAAAAAGGAGACAAACAAATGCAGCGATTGATGCTGTTGCTACAGCTGTTGCAGTTGTTTTTTTTTTTGCTGCTGCAGCAGCAGCAGTTTGCTGCTGCTGCAGCAGCAGCAGCAGCAAGCTGCTGCTGCTGCTGCAGCCCCAAACATTTGTCTTCATTGCTGCTGCTCCAGCAGCAAGAAGAAAAAAAATACCACCTCAACGAAGCTCTGCATGCAACTGCTGCTGCAACAGTTGCTTCTGCTGCAGCAACAGCTGCTGCTGTTGTTGCTGCTGCTGCAACAGCTGT
>NW_013568970.1:6324-7652 GCF_000499745.2 Eimeria mitis | reverse complement strand
GCAGCAGCAGCAGCAGCAGCAGCAGCTGCTGCTGCTGCTGCTGCTGCAACAGTTGCTTCTGCTGCAGCAACAGCTGCTGCTGTTGTTGCTGCTGCTGCAACAGCTGTTGCTGCTGCAGCAACAGCTGCTGCCAGTAAATTAGCTCCACAGCAGTTGCTGCTGCTGCTACTGCAGTTGTTGCTGCTGCTGCTGCTGCAGTTGTTGCTGCTGCTGCTGCTGCAGTACATCCGCAACTATTGCAGCAGCAGCAGCAGCAGCAGCAGCAGTTGCTGCTGCTGCAGCAAGCACATAGTTAGCATAACTCCTTGTGTTCCATATCCTCTCTTAAATTCTTTTTTTTTTGTTTTTTTTTCATCATCAGCAGCAGCACCAACAGCAGCGCACCCCTGCTGCTGCAGCAGCAGCAGCAGCAGCAGCAGCAGCAGGAGCAGCTCAATGTGCATGCGGCGGCAGCAGTTTATCTCTCGGCACCGAAAGAGGATCTCCTTTATTAAGCACAAGAGGAATATGTTGTTGTTTAAGTAAACTAAAACATTTTTTTTTGCATTCTAAATCTAACCATCTACATTCTTTGCATCTCTCTTTCGGGTGTATATACAGCAGCCTACCGTGCCACGTAAAATCTTTTTTTCTCCCATCAACGCCAGAAAAATAAATATATTTAGGTGTTGGTGGTTTTATTGAGCTATGTTTATGCCCTTTATATGTTAAATATAAAGATATATTAAAAAATATAAACGCATGCAGCCCCATAAACATCAGCATCTTTCTCTCATACTCTGTCANAAAGATATATTAAAAAATATAAACGCATGCAGCCCCATAAACATCAGCATCTTTCTCTCATACTCTGTCAACAAACATGCAGATATGCGGCTGCATGCATCTAACTCTTTTATATATTCCTTTCTATCTAGCCAACGAGAAAAGAAGCCTGTTATGTCTATCCATCTATATATAAAGTCACAAATATTATCTATACTGCTGCTGCTGCTGCTGTTGCTGCGGTGGTGCTGCTGTAGTTGCTGCTGTTGAGAGGGAGAAAGGAGAGATGTCATACTGCTGCTCCTGCTGCTGCTGCTGCTGCTGCTGCTGCTGCTGCTGTTGCTGCTGATTGGGGATGCATGCAAGAGGAAGGGAGAACGATAGAATAGGAAGCTGCTGCTACGCATGCAACGGGATGATACGGTGGTTCCTCTTGCTGCTGCTGCTGCTGCTGCTGCTGCAGCAGCAGCAGCACTGCTGCCTGCACCACGTGCAATGCCCAGCATTATACACGCCACAGATAAATTTGCTGCTGCTGCTGCTGCTGCTGCTGCTGCTGCTGT
>NW_013568970.1:6156-6224 GCF_000499745.2 Eimeria mitis | reverse complement strand
CTGCCTGCACCACGTGCAATGCCCAGCATTATACACGCCACAGATAAATTTGCTGCTGCTGCTGCTGC
>NW_013568970.1:4888-5642 GCF_000499745.2 Eimeria mitis | reverse complement strand
TGTTGTTGCTTCTCTGGATCAACTCCTGCTGCTGCAGGACGTCGCAGCCTCCGCTGCTGCTGCTGCTGCTGCTGCTGCTGCTGCTGCTGCTGCTGCTGCAGTGAAACTTATAGAGAGCAGCAAAAACCCAGCTGCTGCAAATCAGATAAAAAGAACAAAACTCAACAGAAACGGATGCACAGAATGTCGGCGAGGTGGCGCCTGCAGCAGCTGCTGCTGCTGCTGCTGCTGCAGCAGCAGCAGCAGCAGCCCTGCAAAGCCCCAAGCGTTTGTCTACTGGCGGGGCGAGGCCTCGTCAGCCGCAGCAGCAGCAGCAGCAGCAGCAGCACCAGCAGCAGCAAGGTAGCATGAGTATTGGAATTTAAAGTTTTCTTTTGTTGTTATTATAAAGAATAATAGCAACAGCAGCAGCAACAGCAGCAGCAACAGCAGCAGCAACAGCAGCAGCAGCAGCAGCAGCTGTCGCAGCAGCCACACCACCGCTGCTGCAGCAAAGTCTGTGCGCCCCCTTTCTTTCTCGTTGCCGCACCACTTCATTTATTTTTATTTATTATTTTTTATTATTTATTTAATAAATAAATAACAAAATAAACAGCATCCATACTGCCTATTGCAGCAGCAACATAAACATACATACCCTGCAGCAGCAGCACCACCTGCACTGGGGGCACGTGCTGCTGCAGCGGCTGCTGCTGCTGCGAACCATCTGCTGCTGCTGCTGCTGCTGCTGCTGCTGCTTCTGAGAAGTTAAACC
>NW_013568970.1:3776-4850 GCF_000499745.2 Eimeria mitis | reverse complement strand
TTTTTATTATTTATTTAATAAATAAATAACAAAATAAACAGCATCCATACTGCCTATTGCAGCAGCAACAGCAGCAGCAGCAGCAGCAGCAAGATGGATTCGCACTGGCGTGCTGCGGGAAACTGTGACGGTGAGAGGAGGAGGCAGCGGAGCGGCCCATACGATGCTGTTGCTGCTGCTGCTGCAGCAGCAGCAGCAAACTGTGGGCCTGCTTCTGCAAGTCCAGGGGTTCTATGGCCTGCTCGTGGCTGCAACAACAACAGCAGCAGAAGCAGCAGCAGCAGCAGCAGCAGCAGCAGCAGCAGCAGCAGCAGCAAAGCACAGGGAGAAGCACCATGGTGGGAGCAGCAAAACCAAGACAGCAGACAAACAAGAACGGTCCATTGCTCTAGCCGCAGCAGCGGCTACAGCAGGCAGCAGCAGCAGCAGCAGCAGCAGCAGTATCAGCAGCAGCACTATCAGCAGCAGCAGGCCCCTCATCACTACCAGCAGCAGCAGCGGCAATCGTATATGCTGCAGCACGAGCAGCAGCAGCAGCAGCAGCAAGGATACCCAGATGGATCGAGATATGAAGACAGCAGACACAGCAGCAGAAGGCGATACGATAGAGCTCACTACAGCAGCAGCAGCAGCAGCCGCAGCCGCAGCAGAAGCAGACGCAGCAGCAGGAGGAGCAGCAGGAGCCGCAGCAGGAGTCGCAGCCCGTACTGGAGGGGTGCAGCAGGAGACAGCAGCAGCAGCAGCAGCAGCAGCAGCAGCAACAGGCTTAGTGGCCGCTCCGTGAGGGGCCGCTCAGCAGCAGCAGCAGCAGCAGCAGATAGAGATTCAGACTACCACTCGAGACAGCAGCAGCAAGTGCTGCTGCAGCAGCGGCCGCAGCGTTACCGCCACCGCAGCAGCAGCAGCGACGAGGACTCCCTGCTGCAGCAGCAGCAGCAGCAAACGTATAGATCAAGAAGCAAGGATGGAGGCCACAGAGGGGGAGGAGAGAGAGGTTCTGCTGCTGCAGCAGCAGCAGCAGAAGAGCAGCAGCAGTACCACTATAGTCAGCAGCACTACAAGCAGCAACCACGA
>NW_013568970.1:2432-3516 GCF_000499745.2 Eimeria mitis | reverse complement strand
AGCAGAAGAGCAGCAGCAGTACCACTATAGTCAGCAGCACTACAAGCAGCAACCACGACAGCAGCAGCAGCAGCAGCAGCAGCAGCAATATGCAAGATCTTCATATCGTTCAGGCCGCAGAGGAGACAGCGAAGGGAGGAGGAGCCCAGGGTCACCTGGTGGGTATTCTGCTGCTGCTGCTGCTGCTGCTGCTGCTGCTGATGGCCGCAGCAGCAGAAGAGAGTACTGGGGAGAAGGAGCAGCACGGTTTGCTGCTGACGATCGCATGCAGCGGCGGCCTCGTGTTGCTGCTGCTGCTGCTGCTGCTGGTGGTGGTGGAGAGTATAGTAGAAGAGGAGCTGAAGCAGAGACAGCAGCAGCAGCAGCAGCAGCAGCAGCAGCAGCAGCAGACCGCCGCAGCAGATGCTCTCCCCCCCGTCTCTCATCTCGTCAGCAGCTGCTGCAGCATGCAGCAGCACTAACCCCATTCCCTCCTCCCCCTCCTCCCCCTCACCACCATCTACACATGCATGCAGCAGCAGCAGCAGTGCAGCAGCAGCAGCAGCAGCAATTACAGGCAGCAGCAGCAGCAGCGCATGCAGCGCATGCAGCACAGCAGCAGCAGCAGCAGCAGCAAAGACGATGGAGACACCCAGACAGCTGTCTCCCCTGTGTTTGGTACTTCTGCAACACAGACGGCTGCAGCAGGGGGGCTGCATGCCCCCGCTGCCACGATGAGGAGCACCGAAACATAAAGACAGATCTGCATCCTTTTGTGCTGCTGCATGCACGCTCACGCTGCATGCCCTGCAACCGCTACCGCAGCAGCGGTATATGTAAACAAATAAACTGTGTATTCTGTCACCATCCAACGCATAGAGAAGAGGATGAGCAGCAGCAGCAGCAGCAAGAGGGAGAGACAGAAGCAGAGAAAGAAGAAAGAGAAAAAAGAAAAAAAATACAACAGCAGGAAGAGCTGCTGCTGCAGCAGCAGCAGCAGCAGCAACCGAAGCAAAAACTATCACATGACCCTCTCGCCCATGATCGGGGTGTATGCATACCCTGTGCTGATTTCTTTTGTTCTCCTACTGGCTGCAAAGGAAAA
>NW_013568970.1:1696-2332 GCF_000499745.2 Eimeria mitis | reverse complement strand
TGCCCTGCAACCGCTACCGCAGCAGCGGTATATGTAAACAAATAAACTGTGTATTCTGTCACCATCCAACACATAGAGAAGAGGATGAGCAGCAGCAGCAGCAGCACGAGGGGGAGACAGAAGCAGAGAAAGAAGAAAGAGAAAAAAGAAAAAAAATACAACAGCAGGAAGAGCTGCTGCTGCAGCAGCAGCAGCAGCAGCAACCGAAGCAAAAACTATCACATGACCCTCTCGCCCATGATCGGGGTGTATGCATACCCTGTGCTGATTTCTTTTGTTCTCCTTCTGGCTGCAAAGGAAAAAGCAGCAGCAGCAGCAGCAGCAGCAGCAGCAGCAGCAGCAGCAGCGGCAGCAGCAGCAGCAGGTGTTTCAACTGCCACAATGCTGCGCATGCAAACCCTCATTCTGCTGCTCATCCTTCTGTCTTGCTGCACCTCAAGGGCTGCTGCACCCCATGCATGCGTTTTATAAAGGGAGAATGTACTGCTGCTGTTGCTGCTCTGTGCCCTATGTGTCACCACAGCAGCCACAAAGAAGAGCAGCAGCAGCAGCAGCAGCAGCAGCAGCAGGAGGGGGAGGGGGAGGGGGAGGGGCAGCAGCAACGAGAACTGCAGGATATGGATGAAGACAATGAGC
>NW_013568970.1:0-152 GCF_000499745.2 Eimeria mitis | reverse complement strand
AGCAAACGCATGCAGCTGTTATTATTATTATACACAATCACGAGCCGTTTGATATTTCTTTAATTGCTGCTGCTGCAGCACTAGCAGCACCGAAAGTAGCGGTGCATGCGGTTGCATCGGCGGGTCCCCGCTAAACCCTAAACCCTAAACCC
>NW_013568969.1:0-244 GCF_000499745.2 Eimeria mitis | reverse complement strand
GGGGGCTGGTCTGCCTCGTGGAGCCCATACAAACCACCAGAAGCAGCAGCAGCAGCAGCAGCAGCAGCAGGAGGAGGAGGAGCAGCAGCAGCAGCAGCAGCAGCAAACGAACAGGAAATGAAAGCCCCAACTGTAGGATATACTGTTCCTTATAAATTCAGAATAGAAGACACCTTAACCCCAGAAGAAAAAAAACAAAAGTAGGGTTTAGGGTTTAGGGTTTAGGGTTTAGGGTTTAGGGTTT
>NW_013568968.1:417-675 GCF_000499745.2 Eimeria mitis | reverse complement strand
CAGCAGCAGCAGCAGCAGCAGCAGCAGCAGCAGCAGCAGCAGCAGCAACAGCAGCAGCAGCAGCAGCATCAGCTGTATAATACCTCATTCTGTTGCTCTTTCTCCCACAAAACCACCAAAACAAAAAAAAAAAAAAATAAAATAAATAAATAAAATAAATAAATAAAATAAATAAATGAATAAATATTATTGTTGCTGCTGCAGCTGGAACGACGTTTAAACTTTTTAATGTCTGGAGTAGCAGCAGAAAGACAGTTT
>NW_013568968.1:0-280 GCF_000499745.2 Eimeria mitis | reverse complement strand
ACCCTGAGGTCTATCAGCAATGTCTTCGTTGTTTTGCTTTCGTTAAACCCTTCTCGCTGCAGCCGCTGCTCAAGGTGCCCCCGCACCTGCTGCAGCACCAGCAGCAGCAGCAGCAGCAGCAGCAGCAGCAGCAGCAGCAGCAGAAAGAAGGGATGCTGCAGCTGCAGCAGAAAAAAAATCAGCAACTGCACAGACTGCTGCAGCAGGATACACAGCAGCAACTATATAAAACACAACGGAGATATCAGCAGCAGCAGCAGCAGCAGCAGCAGCAGCAGCA
>NW_013568967.1:587-676 GCF_000499745.2 Eimeria mitis | reverse complement strand
CGTCCCTGCTCCCGCTCACCAACCAACCGCCACAAGCACAACATCTCACACACAACTCTCACCAAGCCCCCCTACATCCACCAACCAAC
>NW_013568967.1:0-245 GCF_000499745.2 Eimeria mitis | reverse complement strand
CTCCCCGCAACACGCTTCCCGCTCACTCAAACCACGTGCTCTGAGCCGGAACCATCCACTGAAAATACCCTAGTCACAAAACCCGACCCCGTTCCCCTTCTGCCCCGTGCACGACAGTCTGCCTGCACCGGTGTATGTCGTGCTATCCGCATCGCTCCCCCACACTGCCCGTCATTGCCGCCGCTCACTAACCAACCGCCACAAGCACAACATCTCACACACAACTCTCACCAAGCCCCTCTACA
>NW_013568966.1:0-398 GCF_000499745.2 Eimeria mitis | reverse complement strand
GCAGCAGCAGCAGCAGCAGCAGCAGCAGCAGCAGCAGAAGCAGCAGCAGCAGAAGCAGCAGCAGCAGCAGAAGCAGCAGAAGCAGCAGCAGCAGCAGAAGCAGCAGCAGCAGCAGCAGGAGAAAAAGCAGCAGCAGCAGCAGCGAAAGCAACAGAAGCAGCAACAAGAGCAGAAGCAGCAGGAGCAACCACAGCAGCAGCAGAAAGAGCAGCAGCAGCAGCAGCAGCTGCTGCTGCTGCTGCTGCTGCTGCATGGATGGAGGTTTACTAGGACGGAGATTAAAGAAAAGAAAAATAAAAAACAAATCAACAAAACAGACAATAAAACTAAATAAATTAAAAAAATAAGCCAAAACAAACAAAATAAAAAATAAACAAAAGTATATATATATATATATA
>NW_013568965.1:12873-13029 GCF_000499745.2 Eimeria mitis | reverse complement strand
CTGTTGCTTCTGCTGGTGCAGCTGCTGTTATTTTTGCTGCTGCTGTTGCTGCTGCTGTTGCTGCTGCTGTTGTTGCTGCTGCACAGTGCAGCAGGAATGCCATCGTAGCCGCTGCTGCTGCTGCTGCTGCTGCTGCTGCTGCTGATTCGTTGGGGG
>NW_013568965.1:12508-12773 GCF_000499745.2 Eimeria mitis | reverse complement strand
GCAGCAGCAGCAGCAGCAGCAACAGCAGCAAAAGCAGCAACAGCAACCCTGCTGACAGCAGCAGCACAACAAGCAGAGAGGTCTTCAGCAGCAGCAACAATCTAATACCCAGCTGCAGCAGCAGCAGCAGCAACAGGAGCAACAGCAGCAGCAACAGCAAAGGTGAAACCCATCCTTTTCTAGACACCGAGTGCAGCAGCAGCAGCAGCAGCAGCAGCAGCAGCAGCAGCAGGAAAAACAAGAACGACAGAGAGAGCTGCGACAC
>NW_013568965.1:11824-12408 GCF_000499745.2 Eimeria mitis | reverse complement strand
GCTGCTGCTGCTGCTGCTGCTGCTGCTTCTGCTGCTGTAGCTGTTCTTTATGCTGCTGCTGCTTGGGAAGATGTCGCAGCTCTCTCTGTCGTTTTTGTTTTTCCTGCTGCTGCTGTTGCTGCTGCTGCTGCTGCTGCTGCTGCTGCTGCACTCGGTGTCTAGAAAAGGATGGGTTTCACCTTTGCTGCTGCTGCTGCTGTTGCTCCTGTTGCTGCTGCTGCTGCTGCAGCTGGGTATCAGATTGTTGCTGCTGCTGAAGACCTCTCTGCTGGTTGTGCTGCTGCTGTCAGCAGGGTTGCTGTTGCTGCTTTTGCTGCTGTTGCTGCTGCTGCTGCTGCTGCTGAGGGGCTGCAGCTCGCTGCTGCTGCTGGGTTTACTTATAGGGCTAGCTAGGCCGAGGCTGCTGTCTTCGTTGCTGCTTCTGCTGCTGCTGCAGCTGCTGTTGCTGCTGCTGTTGCTGCTGCCGAAGGGGCGGCTGCAGCGGTCCCCATACCTCGTGCTGCTGCTGCTGCTGCTGCTGCTGCTGCTGCTGCTGCTGCCGTCTCTCGTGCTTCTTAGCTTTTCTCTGGCTTCGTATGCTGCGT
>NW_013568965.1:11589-11724 GCF_000499745.2 Eimeria mitis | reverse complement strand
AGCAACAGCAGCAGCAAACTGCGTTCAACCCCAGAGCAGCTTGAGCTTCCTGCTGCTGCAGCAGATACAGTTAGCCCTGCAGCAGCAGCTGCTGCTGCAGCTGCTGCAGCAGCGGAGGCAGCAGCAGCTGCCAGC
>NW_013568965.1:11033-11489 GCF_000499745.2 Eimeria mitis | reverse complement strand
TTTGGTTGCTGCTGTTGCTGCTGCCGCTGCTGCTGCTGCTTCTGCTGCCTGTGGGGGACCCTGAACGAGCGCTGGGAGAGAACCGCGGCTGCTGCTGCTGCTGCTGCTGCTGCTGCTGCTTCCGCTGCTGCTGCTGCTGCTGCAGCAACTGCTGCTGCTGCTGCTGCTGTGTATAGTGAGGTGCATGCGGCCCGAAGCGGCCATAGCGGGCCCCTCTAGGGGAGGGGCTGCGGTAGCGTTGACTGGGGTACTGTCTGCTGCTGCTGCTGCTGCTGCTGCTGCTGCTGCTGCTGCTGCTGCTGCTGTTGCTGCTGCTGCTTCTGTGGTGCCTGCTATCCCATGCTGCTGGCGAGTCTCTGCTGTATCTGTCTCTTCTTTCGTTTCTGTTTCTGCTGCCTGCATCATATTTGCTGCTGCGGCGTCTGTGTCTGCTGCTGCTGCTGCTGCTGCTGTTGT
>NW_013568965.1:8944-9393 GCF_000499745.2 Eimeria mitis | reverse complement strand
AGCAGCAGCAGGTGCAGCAGCACGGGGAGCAGCAGCAAACAGCAGAGACACAGCAGCAGCAGGAACAGCAGCAGCAACAACAACAAACCCAGCAGCCGCAGCTGCAGCTGCAGCACGTGGAAGAGCAGCAGCAAGAGCAGCAGCAGGAGCAGCAGCATGAGCAGACGCAGCAGGAGCAGCAGGAGCATCAGCAGCAGCAGCCGCAGCAGCAGAAGCAGCAGCAGCAGCAGCAGCAGCAGCAGCAGCAGCAGGAAGCGGTTGCAGAGGATGTTCGTTCTGCTGCTGCTAGCAGCGAAGCCAGCAGCAAATGCTGCAACAGCAGCAGAAGCAGCAGCAGGAGCAGCAGCAGCAGCGAGTTGTCTTCAGTGCTGCAGCAGCAGCAGCAAACAGAGCAGCAGCAGCAGCACGATCACCAGCAGCAGCACCAACCAGAGAAGCAGCAGCAAAGC
>NW_013568965.1:8097-8172 GCF_000499745.2 Eimeria mitis | reverse complement strand
AGCAACAGCAACAGCTGCAGCAGCACCAGCAGCAGAACCAACAGCAGCAGCAGCAGCAGCAGCAGCAGCACAGCA
>NW_013568965.1:6025-6303 GCF_000499745.2 Eimeria mitis | reverse complement strand
TCTGGTAGCCACGGATCTTTGTCGGTGTCCTCTTTAGCAGCAGCAGCAATTGCTGCTGCTGTTGCTGCTGCTGCTGCTGCTCTGGAGGGAGCAGACGCAGCAGCAGCAGCAGCAGCAGATGGAAGCCTTGACATAAATTCTGCTGCTGCAGACTTGGTTACAGCTGCCGGTGTTGGTCGTGCTGCTGCTGCTGCTGCAGTTGCTGCTGCTGCTGCTGCTGCTGCTGGTGCTGATGCTGCTGGTGCTGAGGCGCTGATAGGTGCTACCCTGGAGCCGCG
>NW_013568965.1:5700-5925 GCF_000499745.2 Eimeria mitis | reverse complement strand
GGTGCTACCCTGGAGCCGCGAGCAGCAGCAGCTCCTGCTGCAGTTGCTGCTGCTGCTGCTGCTGCAGCAGCAGATACAGGGGACAGCCTTTTGTTCGAAGCAGCAGCAGCAGCAGCAGCAGCAGGAGCCGCTCCTGCTGTTGCTCTCTTCTGGCTTACCGTTGATGCTGCTGCTGCTGTGTTTGCTGCTCTTGCTGCTGCAGCTTGATCTGCTGCTGCTGCTGCA
>NW_013568965.1:5061-5600 GCF_000499745.2 Eimeria mitis | reverse complement strand
GCTGCTGGTGCTGATGCTGCTGGTGCTGAGGCGCTGATAGGTGCTACCCTGGAGCCGCGAGCAGCAGCAGGAGCCGCTCCTGCTGTTGCTCTCTTCTGATTGGCCGTTGATGCTGCTGCTGCTGCGTTTGCTGCTCTTGCTGCTGCAGCTTGATCTGCTGCTGCTGCTGCGTTTGAGGCGGAGGCAGCACGAGCTGCTGCTGCAGCACTTGCTGCTGCAGCACTTGCTGCTGCTGTGGCAGCTAGCTTTGTTGCTGTTGCTACTACATCTGCTGCTGCAGTTGCTGCTGCAGTTGCTGCTGCAGTTGCTGCTGCTGCTGCAGCAGGATGCTTTGACTCTAGCTGGCACTGCATGCTGGGGTTTTGCTGCTGGCGTGAAGCTGCTGCTGCTGCTGCTGCTGCGCTGCTGTGTCTGCTGATGCTGATGGGTTTGTTGCTGCTGCTGCTGTTGGTGCTTCTCAGCTTGCTGCTGCTGTTAGCACTGCTGATGCTGCTGCTGCTGCTGCTGCTGCTGCCGTTGCCTGCATTGCTGCTGCTGCG
>NW_013568965.1:2660-3220 GCF_000499745.2 Eimeria mitis | reverse complement strand
GCAGCCCCTCGGGGGGAAGGTGCTGCTGGCCCTAGGCTGTCTGCGGCAGCAGCAGCAGCAGCAGCAGCAGGAGCAGCAGCAGCAGCAGCAGAAGGAGCTGGCTTTGGTGATGCTGCGTTTGCTGCAGCAGGTGCTGGGGGCCCAGAGGCCGGGCGTACGTCAGCAGCAGCAGCAGCAGCAGCTGCTGCTGCTGCTGGTGTTGCTGCTGATGCTGGTTTTGCTGCTGCTGCAGGGGTTGACTTTGCTTCCGCTGCTGCAGCTCTTGCTTCTGGTGCTGCTGCTGCTGCTGCTGCTGCTGTCGGTCGTGTTGCTGCTGCAGCTGCTGCTGCTGCTGCTGAGCGCTGGAGACACTCAGAAGGCTTCTGCTGCTGCTGCTGCTGCTGCGGGGGAGCAGCTGCTTGCTGCAGCTCCCCCTGCTGCTTAGGGGATATCTGCTGCTGCTGCTGATGCTGCTGCTGGTGGTGCTTCTGGTGCTGCTGCTGCTGCTGCTGCTACTACTGGTGCTGACGCTGCTACTGCTGGAGGCGCAGCTGTGTCTTTTACTGCAGCTTCAGCATCTG
>NW_013568965.1:822-1150 GCF_000499745.2 Eimeria mitis | reverse complement strand
CCTGCATCCTGCACCACACACACACAGGGTTTAGGGTTTAGGGTTTAGGGTTTAGGGTTTAGGGTTTAGGATTTAGGGTTTAGGGTCCAGGGCCTAGGGTTTAGGGTTTAGGGTTTAGGGTTTAGGGTTTAGGGTTTAGGGTTTTAGGCGGTGGAGAGGGTTTAGCGTTCAGCTGTGCAGGTGTGATGTTATTCAGATACAAAGGGTTTAGGGTTTAGGGTTTAGGGTTTAGGGTTTAGGGTTTAGGGTTTAGGGTTTAGGGTTTATGGCATATGCTTGAGTGTTTAAAGTTTAGCGTTTTCTCTGCGGCTTTCGGTGTTCGGTTTTA
>NW_013568965.1:571-682 GCF_000499745.2 Eimeria mitis | reverse complement strand
TGGTGGTGCTGCTGCTGCTACTTGTACTTATGGTGCTGTTGCTGCGGTTTTTGCGGCGTTGCTGCTGCAGTCCTGCTGCTGCTGCTCCTGCTGCTGCTGCTGCTGCTGCTA
>NW_013568965.1:0-471 GCF_000499745.2 Eimeria mitis | reverse complement strand
GCTGCTGCTGCTGCTGCTGCTGCTGCTGCTGCTGCTGTGGATGGTGGTGGTGCTGCTGTGGCTGGTGGTGGTGGTGGTGCTGCTGCTGCTACTTGTACTTATGGTGCTGTTGCTGCGGTTTTTGCGGCGTTGCTGCTGCAGGCCTGCTGCTGCTGCTGTTGCTGCTGCTGCTGCTGCTGCTGCTGCTGCTGCTGCGTCGGTAGCCACCGCTGCTGCTCCAAGGAGGAAACATGCGGAAGCAGCACTGGTACTGCTACGCTGCTGCTGCAGCAGCTGCTGCTGCTGCTGTTGCTGCTGCCGCTGCTGCTGCTGCTGCTGCTGCTGCTGCTGCTGCTGCTGCTGTGACAACTTATAAGCAAAAGACAAAAAAAGAAGAAATCGAAAAACGGCAAAGACAGACTTGTCATCCAGATCAACAACCTGAAATTAGGGTTTAGGGTTTAGGGTTTAGGGTTTAGGGTTTAGGGTTTA
>NW_013568964.1:522-677 GCF_000499745.2 Eimeria mitis | reverse complement strand
CGATCTTCTGTGTTTTTTCGTTTTTTTTTCATAAATTATTCATGAATATTGGTATTTATGACTTGAGAATGCATAAATTTTGACTATATACTCTCTAAATAAACAGATCAGCCCCCCTTCACCCTCACAGCCTGCAGTTCCGTTTCGTTGAAGAG
>NW_013568964.1:0-280 GCF_000499745.2 Eimeria mitis | reverse complement strand
AGGGGCCCCACTGCTCCTCTCCAGTAGCGGGGAACGCAGCGCAGGCAACCCTAAACCCTAAACCCTAAACACTAAACCCCTGTAATCGCCTTCTTTCTGGCCCTCACACACATCGGGGCCGTCAAAGCTTTCTTTGAATGCATGCATATATATCTGTATGCATGCATGCATGCATGCATCTGCATGCAACAGGAGTATCTGTATAGCAGAGAAAAATATAAATATTAAATGTCTCGTTTCATACGATGGCAACAAATGCAGCAGATTACTACGAGCCATA
>NW_013568963.1:470-677 GCF_000499745.2 Eimeria mitis | reverse complement strand
CAAGTTCAGCAGCTCCAGCAGCAGCAGCAGCAGCAGCAGCAGCAGCTTGAGCCGCCACAGCGGCCTTCCCAGGCCTCAGAGCAGCAAAAGCAGCAGGAGGAGGAGCAGCAGCAACCGCACCAGCATGAGGAGGGTGAGGAGAGGGAGCTGCCTATACACCCGAAACCCCGTCAGGTAGAAGGAGAGGCGCCGCAGGGCCTGAGGCCC
>NW_013568963.1:0-276 GCF_000499745.2 Eimeria mitis | reverse complement strand
GAGTTGCTGCCAGCAACCCGCAGCAGCAGCAGCAAGAGTTTATGTGCACCACCAGCAGCAGCAGCAGCAGTTTCTGCGGCGAAGAGACACACAAAGACGAAGACAGCAGCAAAAGGGAACTGCAGGAGCAGCAGGAAGCAGCAGCACGGCAGCAAGCTGAGCTGCAGGCGCTTAAGTCTGCGTTTGCTGCAGCACAGGTGCAGCACGAGCAGCAGCAGGAGTTGCTGCAGCGCAAGGTTCAAGCAGCAGAACAAGAAGCAGCAGCAGCAACTGCTG
>NW_013568962.1:496-677 GCF_000499745.2 Eimeria mitis | reverse complement strand
TGGCCTTCGTCTTCGCTGCTGCAGCAGCAGCAGCAGCAACAGCAACAGCAGCAGCAGCAGCAGCAGAAGCAGTGGGGCGGCCTTAGAGAGACCCAAGCAGCAAGGAAGTCCTTATCTATGGGATGGCTCTGCTTCTTCTGCTGCTGGTTTTGCTGCTGCAGCTACTGGCTTTGCTGCTGCT
>NW_013568962.1:0-331 GCF_000499745.2 Eimeria mitis | reverse complement strand
GCTGCTGCTGCTGCTGCAACACCCGCTGCCGCCTTCCTGGTAGCAGCAGCAGCAGCAGCAGCAGCAGCAGGTTGCTTGTCTGGGGCCTCTTGCTGCCCCCCTCTGCTTCTCAGTTTGCTGTTGTTTATTAATTACATTTATGGATGTTTATGTATTTGTTCTTGGGGCGTACAGACAGCAGCAGCAGCAGCAGCAGCAGCAGCAGCAGCAGCAACAGCAGCAGCAGCAGCAGCAGCTAGGAGAAACCTTCTGTATTGCCCTTCAGCAGCAAATAAATTTATAATTCTTCGATTTAACTTAAAATAGACTCACTAAGACAACAACTGGGGTG
>NW_013568961.1:12286-12679 GCF_000499745.2 Eimeria mitis | reverse complement strand
AGCTTGGCTTTGACTCATCAGCAGCAGCTGCTGCTGCAGCAACACAACATATCTCCGCAGCAGCAGCAGCAGCTACGATTGGCGTTGTCTGTTTGAATCGCGGCTGCAGCAGCAGCAGCAGCTGGAGATGCAGCAGCAGCAGCTGCTGCTGCAGTACAAGCAGCAGCAGCTGCAGCGAGAGGAAGAAGCAGCAGCAAAAGAACAAAACAACCTGCAGCTGCTGCTGCAGCTCATCAGCAGCAACAATGCTGGGGCCCCGCTGCTGCTGCATGCAGCAGATAAGTGAGTTGCTGCTGCTCCTCTTCTCTCTTCTTTCGTTCTCTCTCTCTCTCATATATATATATATATATATATATATATATATAATATATATATAGTAAACATCTATATAGA
>NW_013568961.1:11094-11248 GCF_000499745.2 Eimeria mitis | reverse complement strand
CGCTCCTCGCCGATGCCCTCAATGCAGCAGACTTCGGCAGGTGGGAACTGCAGCAGCAGCAGCAGCAGCAACAGCAGCAGCAGCAGCAGCAGCAGCAGCAGCAGCAGCAGCAGCTAGTATTACTAGAAACACAGAAACCCTTATTTACATGCTG
>NW_013568961.1:9934-10234 GCF_000499745.2 Eimeria mitis | reverse complement strand
AGCAGTAGTAACAACAACAGCAGTAACAATACCAGTAATAGCAGCAACAGCAGCAGCAGCAGCAGCAGCAACAGCAGCAGCAGCTGCAGCAGCAGCATCCCTCCTGTAGAACATTCTGCATTGTAAACATTTGCTTTTGGGTGGGGGTAGGGGATAGGCAGCTGCAGCAGAAGAGGTTTGCTGCTGCTGCTCTTGCTGCTGCTGTTGCTGCTGCTGCTGCTGCATAGGAAGGTTGCAGCTAGCAGCAGCAGCAGCAGCAGCAGCAGTTGCTGCTGCTGCTGAAATTGCCGGATGTTTTGC
>NW_013568961.1:9516-9834 GCF_000499745.2 Eimeria mitis | reverse complement strand
AGAGGCAGCTGCAGCAGAAGGGGTTTGCTGCTGCTGCTCTTGCTGCAGCTGCTGCTGCTGCATAGGAAGGTTGCAGCTAGCAGCAGCAGCAGCAGCAGTTGCTGCTGCTGCTGCGGCTGCTGCTGCTAACATTGCCGTATGGTTTGCTGTTTGTTTATTGTTGATTTTGATGCTGGGAGTTGCTGCCTAGGGTTTAGGGTTTAGGGTTTAAGAGGGTTTAGGGTTTAGCAGTGTGGGGTTGACGGCGAGGGTTTAGGGTTTAGGGTTTAGGGTTTGGTATATCTAATCAGCCGTTGCAGCAGCAGCGGAAGCAAACAT
>NW_013568961.1:9057-9416 GCF_000499745.2 Eimeria mitis | reverse complement strand
TTTATTGTTGATTTTGATGCTGGGAGTTGCTGCCTAGGGTTTAGGGTTTAGGGTTTAAGAGGGTTTAGGGCTTAGCAGCGTGGGTTTGACAGGGAGGGTTTAAGGTTTAGTGTTTAGGGTTTAGGGTTTGGTATATCTAATCAGCCGTTGCAGCAGCAGCGGAAGCAAACACAAACAAACAAAAAAGGAGGCTGCATGCAGGCAGCACTACTACATGTGCAGGTAGACAAGGCTTAGGGTTTAGGGTTTAGGGTTTAGCGTTAAGGGTTTAGGGTTTGGGGGGTGGTTACAGTATGGTGCCTCAGCAGCGTGCAGAAGGGTTTAGGGTTTGCAGCTCATTCAAACCCTAAACCCTAAAC
>NW_013568961.1:8583-8957 GCF_000499745.2 Eimeria mitis | reverse complement strand
TCTCCAGCTGCTGCTGCTGCTGCAGCCGCGATTCAAACAGACAACGCCAATCGTAGCTGCTGCTGCTGCGTCTCCCCCCCCCAGCAGCAGCATCAGCAGCAGCAGCAGCAGCAGCAGCAGCAGCAGCTTCTCCTGCAGCAGACAACGGCCCAGACGCAGAAGCAGCAGCAGCAGGACCCGCCCGCAAGCAACTGCTGCTGCTCCAGCCGCCTTGCCATCCGTATGTTCGTTGTTGCTGCTGCTGCTGCTGCTGCAGCTGCTGCTGCTGCTGCGGAGATATGTTGTGTTGCTGCAGCAGCAGCTGCTGCTGATGAGTCAAAGCCAAGCTGCATGCAGATTCATCGCTGCATCTGCCTGCTGCTGCTGCTGCTGCT
>NW_013568961.1:6417-8328 GCF_000499745.2 Eimeria mitis | reverse complement strand
TATATAATTATATATATATATATATATATATATATATATATATATATATATATATATATATATATATACAAAACGACCCCAGCATCTATTGAGGTGTTTAGGTTTTTGGGTTAATAGGGAGAGAAGGCGGGGGGGGGAGGGGGGGGAGCATGCAGCTAGTAGCTGCTGCTGCTGCTGCTGTTGCTGCTGAGCTCAGCTGCAGCAGCAGAAGCAGCAGCTGCTGCTGCAGCTGCTGTTGAGCTCAGCAGCAGCAGCAGCAGCAGATGCATGCAACACAACACAAACCACAAACCACTAAAATGTAGGGAGAAGAGGCAGCAGCAAGCCTCTCAACCCGACCTGCGGCGATCGGCTAACTCCTCCCTTCATACATACAAAAAAAAGAGGGGAGGGGGGGCCCCCCTCTGGGGGGCCCCCCGCAGAGTTACAGCTGAAGGGGGGCCCCCCAGAGGGTTCGATGCACACACACCTAGCCGGGGGGGCCCCCCGGGGGCCCCCCCACAGGCCGCCGTAGGAGGCATCACAGCTTCTGCCGCTCTCTTCAACAACAACACCTACCCTTGGGGGCCCCCCAGGGGGGCCCACCCTTCGGGGGGGCCCCCGGGGGGCCCCCGGGGGCCCCCCCAGGAGGGGGCCCCCATCCGCCCCTGCTGTGTAGGGTTTAGGGTTTGGTTGTATGGTTGGGCGGATGGGTGTATGGGTATTATTTTGTAACACTTTAATCGTCTCTTGCCTTTATACGTTGTGGTGTATTTAGGGTTTAGGGTTTAGGGTTTTTAGGGTTTAGGGTTTAGGGTTTTTAGGGTTTAGGGTTTGTGGTTGGTAGATAGGTGGTAGAGAGGGAGGGTTTAGGGTTTAGAGAAAGTTAGGGTTTAGGGGTATTTAGGTGAAAAAGAAAGAGAGGGTTTAGGGTTTGTAGTTTTGTTAGTAGACAGATAAAGGGTTTATGTTGCAGCCCAGCTTTCTCTAGGGTTTAGGGTTTAGGGTTTAGGGTTTAGGGTTTGCAGATGAAGGGGGTTAGTCCCCTACTGGTAGCTTTCAGAACTGAAACGGGGCTCACAGATATATACAGACAATTTGGGGTAAAGGGTTTAGGGTTTAGGGTTTAGGGTTTAGGGTTTGGAGTCTAGGGTTTAGGGTTTAGGGTTTAGGGGTGCGGTGCAGCAGCAGGAGCCAGGAGAGCTGTTGCCATGAAATATCAAGGGTTTAGGGTTTTTTAATTTATAATAAATAAAAAATAATAATAAAAATAAAAAAAAAAAATAAAAAGAATATTAAATACTATGGAGCGATGGGTTATAGGGGGTGATAGCAAGAAACAATATAAAATAAAGAAAAATAATAAATAAATAATAATAAATAAATAATAAATAATATATAATAAACAAATAATTTAAACTAAAGTCGTATGATCTGCTGCTGGTATGTCGGCTGCTGCTGCTGCTGCTGCTGCTGCTGCTGCTGCGTGTACACCGCAGCGGGCGGGAGTGAAACCTCCCCCACCTGCATCCTTCACGAAATAAAAAATTACAAAAATAAATAAAAACATCAATTATTTTACCTGCATCCTGCATTAGACAAATTGTAGCAGCAGCAGCAGCAGCAGCAGCAGCAGCAGCAGCAGCAGCAGCAGCCTGCACGACCAGTGGACCGCAGCCCGTCTTGCTGGGTGTTCTTCCGGTTGCATGCATCTGCTCCTCCTCACCAACCAAAGCCCAACAGAAAAAAAAACAAAAACTAAAACAAAAACTAAAAATAAAAATAAAACTTTTGTTTTCTTTTGCTGCTGATGAATCTGCTGCCACCCCGGGGGGCCCCCCTGCGTCCAGCTGCGAGGCAGCCATGAGGTCTCACGGGGGCCCCACACCAGCAGCAGCAGCAGCAGCAGCAGCAGCAGCAACTGCTGCTGCA
>NW_013568961.1:4885-5658 GCF_000499745.2 Eimeria mitis | reverse complement strand
AGCTTGATGCTTACTGCATGCTGCTGCAGCTGCCTTCACCCTCCCTCGATCTGCTGCAGCAGATGCAGCAAGCTGCTGCTCAGCAGCAGCAGCAGCAGCAGCAGCAGCAGCAGCAGGACCAGGGGTTACAACCGGAGAGGCAGCAGCAAGAAGAACACGAGCTCCTGCAGCAGCAGCAGCAGCAGCTAGAAGAGCTGCTGCAGCAGCAGTTGCCCTACAGCCAGCAAGACGTAGACCAGCTGCAGCAGCAGCAGCAGCAGCTGCAGCAGCAGCAGCAGCAGGCGCCGCCATTTGAACTGCCTCCTTCGGTCTTTAGGCATCACCCACAGCAGCAGCAGCTGCTGCAGCAGCAGCAACAGCAGCAGCAGCAACAGCAGCAGCAGCAGCAGCAGCAGCAATTTGTCCCTGCATGCTGTCGTTCATGCGGCTGCAGTGTAAGGAAACTTATTTGCTTCTGCTGCTGCACCGCTGTGCTGCAGCAGCAGAAGTGGCGGCTCCCGCTGCTGCGGCAGCAGCAGCAGCAGCAGCAGCAGCAGCTGCAGCAGCAACTCGAACCGCTGCTGCAGCAGCGCCTTCATAGAAGAAAGCTTTGGGGGGGAGCCTCCACGCCAGGCGAGACTGCTGAGCCGCAGCAGCAGCAGCAGCAGCAGCAGCAGCAGCAGCAGGTGCTGCTGAAGCAGCAGCAGCTGCTGCTGCTGCAGCAGAAGCAGCAGCGAGTGCAGCAGCTGCAGCAGATGCGGAGAGAAAAAGAAAGGCAGCTGGATGAAGGTAAT
>NW_013568961.1:3853-4076 GCF_000499745.2 Eimeria mitis | reverse complement strand
CACAACTGCATGCATGCGACTGTCACCTAAACCCTAAACCCTAAACCCTAAACCCTAAACCCTAAACCCTAAACCCTTCCAGACTCGGCTGCGCTGCAGCAAGCAGACGCAGTACCCTCGTTGGGTATGTGTGTTGCTGCTGCTTTTGCTGCTGTTGCTGCTGCTGCTGCTGTTTCTGGTTCATCTGCTTTTGCTGTTTTTGCTGCTGCTGCTGCTGCTACGC
>NW_013568961.1:3515-3753 GCF_000499745.2 Eimeria mitis | reverse complement strand
GCAGCAGCAGCAGCAGCAGCAGCAGCAGCAGCAACAGCAGCAGCAGCAGAAGAACATACACTGATGAATCTAGCAGCAATGGAAGCAGCACTGCAGCAGCTGAGGAAGCAGCGCGTGCTGCAGCTGCTGCAGCTCTTTAATGCTCGTGGGCTGCTGTCTATCTCTTCACAGCAACCACCAGCAGCAGCAGCAGCAGCAGCAGCAGCAGCAACAGATGCAGCAGCAGCAGCAGCAGCAA
>NW_013568961.1:1941-3415 GCF_000499745.2 Eimeria mitis | reverse complement strand
GCGGCAGCAGAACGTTGCAGCAGTTTTGCAGGGGCTGGAATGCAGCAGCAAATAAAAGAGAGCCAGGGGGCTCAGCAGCAGCAGCAGCAGCAGCAGCAGCAGCAGCAGCAGCAGCAGCAGCAGCAGCAAGAGATCGGCATACAAGGCCTGGAAGGACAGCAGCAACAGCAGCAGCAGCAGCAGCAGCAACAGCAGCACAATCTAAAGCAGCTGTTGCTGCTGCAGCATCGGTGGTATCCGCCAGCCTTGCTGCTGCTGGTTCGCCTTGGAGTGGTTCCCCTTCTTTTGCTGCAGCAGCAGCAGCAGCAGCAGCAGCAGCAGCAGCAGCAGCAACAGCAGCAGCAGCAGAAGAACACACACTGATGAATCTAGCAGCAATGGAAGCAGCACTGCAGCAGCTGAGGAAGCAACGCGTGCTGCAGCTGCTGCAGCTCTTTAATGCTCGTGGGCTGCTGTCTATCTCTTCACAGCAACCAGCAGCAGCAGCAGCAGCAGCAGCAGCAGCAACAGATGCAGCAGCAGCAGCAGCAGCAGCAACAGCAGCAGATGAAGAAGAAGCTACGTCCTGGTTCGCCGTAAGGGAAGCATTTATAAGTAAGAATATCTTAATCAGCAGACAACCGCCACATTAAATTTTTTGCTGCTGCTGCTGCTGCTGCTGCTGCTGCTGCTGCTGATGCTGCTGCTGCTGCTGCTGCTGATGCTGATGCTGTTGTTGATGCTGCTGCTGCTGCTGTTGTTGATGCTGCTGCTGCTGCTGTTGTTGATGCTGTTGCTGCTGCTGTTGGTGTTGTTTGTGCTGCTGTTGCTGCTGTTTCTGCTGCTGCTTCTGCTGCTGCTGCCTCAACAGCTAAACCCTAAACCCTAAACCCTAAACCCTAAACCCTAAACAAACCCTACTGAATATATCAACAAACTGGGGGCCCCCTTCTTGCTGCTGTTTCTCTGCAGTTACAGATGGAGGGAGGGGGCCCCCCGGGGCCCCTGGGGGCCCCCGGAGGCCCCTGGGGTGGCAGCTGTGGCCTCTGACTTGCTTCGCGCTGCTGCTGCAGCAGCTTGCTGCTGTCTTGGATGTTCCGCTGCCGCAGCAGCTGCTGCTGCCAGGGCTGCAGCAGCAGCAGCTGCTGCAGCTGCTGCGCAACCGTTTAGCTGTTATGAAGAGGAAGCAGCAGAAACGCGCGCAGGTGCTGCAGCAACTGCAGCAGATGCAGCTGCAGCAGCAGCTGCAGCAGCAGCAGCAGCAGCAGCAGCAGCAGCAGCAGCAGCAGCGACTACAGCAAGAACAAAAACAGCAAAAGCAGCAACAGCAGCAGCAGCAGCAGCAGCAGCAGCAGCAATCACTGCCAGCAGCCAGTACACGACCCCGAAACAACACCGACGCCATCCACATTGTAGCTGCTGCTGCACCTGCTGCTGCAGCGCCTTCGTCTACACCCGTCATACCCCCGCTGCAGAGGCAGCAGGGCGACAGCAG
>NW_013568961.1:1233-1841 GCF_000499745.2 Eimeria mitis | reverse complement strand
GCGCAACCGTTTAGCTGTTATGAAGAGGAAGCAGCAGAAACGCGCGCAGGTGCTGCAGCAACTGCAGCAGCTGCAGCTGCAGCAGCAGCAGCTGCAGCAGCAGCAGCAGCAGCAGCAGCAGCGACTACAGCAAGAACAGAAACAGCAAAAACAGCAACAGCAGCAGCAGCAGCAGCAGCAGCAGCAGCAGCAGCAGCAATCACTGCCAGCAGCCACTACACGACCCCGAAACAACAGCGACGCCATCCACATTGTAGCTGCTGCTGCAGCGCCTTCGTCTACACCCGTCATACCCCCGCTGCAGAGGCAGCAGGGGGGGGACACGGCACACAGCAGCAGCAGCAGCAGCAGCAGCAGCAGCAGCAGCGGCAGCTACAACCACTGCAGCAGTAGCAGTAGCAGCAGCAGCAACAGCAACTGCAGCAGCAGCAGGAGCTGGGAGAGTTATAACTCGATTGAGGCTTCTAGCAGCAGCAACGCTGCTGCGCATGCATTTGATTTGGGGGCATCCTCTGTAAGGTTCGCTCGTGGCAGCAGCAGCAGCAGCAGCAGCAGCAGCAGTAGCAGCAGCAGCAGCAGCAGCAGCAGCAGCAGCAGCATGAACGAGG
>NW_013568961.1:1002-1133 GCF_000499745.2 Eimeria mitis | reverse complement strand
AGCAGCAGCAGCAGCAGCAGCAGCAGCAGCAGCAGCAGCAGTAGCAGCAGCAGCAGCAGCAGCAGCAGGAACGAGCTAGGGTTCGGACCCGATAATGTCTGCAGGCAGCTGATGCACCGACAGTCTCTGCA
>NW_013568960.1:376-677 GCF_000499745.2 Eimeria mitis | reverse complement strand
CGGTGCCATGAAGGGTTTTTCGATGCAAGACGAAGAGCCCAAAGGTCATTTGTTCCAGCTCCATCTACCAGCCCACCAAAAAGCAGCAGATGTTCTCCTGTTGTAACCCCATCAACAACACTGAGGGTGTGTTGTGTTCTTGGGGGGGGCTCGTCTAGATCATCTATCAGTACCCACTCTTCTGCATCAATAAAATAGATACACAGCACAAACAAAATAACAAAAACTTTATTAAAATAATATTTTAAAAATGCAATAAATATACCTAGTAGTATTCAATTTGAATTAATAGCAAACAGCT
>NW_013568960.1:0-319 GCF_000499745.2 Eimeria mitis | reverse complement strand
TAGCAGGGAAAGCAATAGAAGCATAAACTAATGCTACAGTAACAGTCCAAACACGGGCGTTTTAAATTGCGTTCAGAATGCAGATGAAACAAACACAGAAAGACGAATGAAAAAAAGACAAAAAGAGAATGATGAAGGAAGAAGAGACAATAAGAGAAATTAAACAAAAAGAAAAAGAGAAGAAAGAGAGGGGAACGGATAGAGGAAGAAGAAATAACAACAATCACTGTCACGATGCACAGTTCATAAGAAAGCTGTTCTGCCTTTTGCAACAAATTCAAGTCAGTTGCACTGCTGCTTCTATACATATATATATATA
>NW_013568959.1:507-677 GCF_000499745.2 Eimeria mitis | reverse complement strand
ATATATATATATATATATATATATATATATATATATATATATATATATATATATGCATGCATGCATGCAGGGGCCCGTATACAGACGGTGTCTGGCATCCGGGGCAAAATAAAGAAATCGATTGAAGTAGATAAACAAACAAACAAATAAATAAATAAATAAACAACTAA
>NW_013568958.1:257-390 GCF_000499745.2 Eimeria mitis | reverse complement strand
AAATTCCTGCCTGGCTGCCGACACCACCAACGCGTCCATCGGCATTCTCAGCACTGCTAGCAAACGTACATCCTCGGGCTAAAACACCACCCAGCCGTGCATGCAAGAGACACTCACCTTCCCTGACACTTTG
>NW_013568958.1:0-123 GCF_000499745.2 Eimeria mitis | reverse complement strand
CACCACCCAGCCGTGCATGCAAGAGACACTCACCTTCCCTGACACTTTCCGCAAAAAAAAAAAAAAAAAACCACGCCCGCACCGAGACCCAAACAACAACAAGCCGACAATGCACGCTCTCAT
>NW_013568957.1:485-678 GCF_000499745.2 Eimeria mitis | reverse complement strand
TATAATATAATATAATATAATATAATATAATATAATATAATATAATATAATATAATATAATATAATAAATATAACAGAATCTAATATAACAAAATATAACATAATATACAATATAATACACCAAAATAAAATACAAAAGAAAACAAAACAAAAGAAATACAAAATAAAAAAAATAAAAAATAAAATAAAATAA
>NW_013568957.1:0-287 GCF_000499745.2 Eimeria mitis | reverse complement strand
TTTAGGGTTTAGGGTTTAGGGTTTGGATAGATTATATAGATTGGAATTATATTTCTTCTTTAAAACAACAAATGCCTGATGATGTTCTTCTTATTGGTGAGGGTTTAGGGTTTAGGGTTTAGGGTTTGGGGTTTCGTGAGGGTTTAGGGTTTAGGGTTTAGGGTTTGGATAGATTATATAGATTGGAATTATATTTCCTCTTTAAAACAACAAATGCCTGATAGCACGATCAGCATTTATATATATATATATATATATATATATATATATATATATACAGATACACA
>NW_013568956.1:320-400 GCF_000499745.2 Eimeria mitis | reverse complement strand
TGGGGGGCCCCCCTGGGGGGCCCCCTTTGGGTACTGTGAGACTGGGGGGCCCCCCTGGGGGGCCCCCTTTTGGGTACTGC
>NW_013568956.1:0-141 GCF_000499745.2 Eimeria mitis | reverse complement strand
TGCTGCTGCTGCTGCTGCTGCTGCTGCTGCTGCTGCTGCTGCTGCTGCTGCTGTTGCTGCTGGTGTTTTTGTTTTGTTTGAGGGTTTGTAGGAGACAGTCTCCTTGCATGCGTACAGCCAATAAAACATTTTTTTTTAATA
>NW_013568955.1:579-678 GCF_000499745.2 Eimeria mitis | reverse complement strand
CTGCTGCTGCTGCTGCTGCTGCTGCTGCCATTGGCCGCATGCTGCTGGGGCAGCCCGGGGTAATGCAACCACCTTTTCCTTGTGCCTACATTAAGAGCC
>NW_013568955.1:0-279 GCF_000499745.2 Eimeria mitis | reverse complement strand
TTTTTTTTTTTTTTTTTTTATATTTCTGGGGAATTAGTTTAAATAAATAAACACAAAGATGAAGAAGAAAGGCAGCAACATAAAACACCCGGGGAGGGCTGCAGTGCCCCCGTGCTGGCGGAGGCTTTTTGGTGCTCTTAGCTGTGAAGTCGTACTGCATGAACCGGCAAATTTATATAACAAATCTCGCATTGTTTATGTTGTGGTCGTCGCTTTCTATATATATATATATATATATACATATATATATATATATATACATATATATATATATATATA
>NW_013568954.1:455-678 GCF_000499745.2 Eimeria mitis | reverse complement strand
TGCTGCTGCTTCTGCTGCTGCTACTGCTGCTGCTGCTGCTGCTGCTGCTGCTTCTGCTGCTGCTGCTCTGCTGCTGCTTCTGCTGCTGCTGCTGCTTCTTCTTCTTCTGCTGCTGCTTCTGCTGCTGCTACTTCTGCTGCTGCTGCTGCTACTTCTGCTGCTACTTCTGCTGCTGCTGCTGGTGCTGCTGCTGCTGCTTTTCTCCCCGCACCACCGCCCAAAC
>NW_013568954.1:0-325 GCF_000499745.2 Eimeria mitis | reverse complement strand
CACACACCGTCAGTACTTTATATTTATTTTTTTTTTGTTTTTATATTTATTTATTTTATTTTTTTAATTTTATATGTGTTTATATGTAGTGCTGCTCTTGCTGCTCGCTCGGCTGCGAGACTCAGAGAAGACCCCACACACCGTCAGTAGTTTTTATTTATTTTTTTATCTTTATATTTATATATCTTTTTTATATATATTTATATTTATATATCTGTGTGTATATATGGGGCTGCTCTTGCTGCTCGCTCGGCAGCGAGACTCAGAGAAGACCCCACACACCGTCATCACTTTATATTTATAAATATTTATATTTTAATTAATT
>NW_013568953.1:310-679 GCF_000499745.2 Eimeria mitis | reverse complement strand
TATATATATATATATATATATATATATATGTATATATATACGTGCATCTACATATAAATAAATGGATAAATAAATAAATAAATAAATAAATTAAGTAAATAAACAAATAAATAAAATAAAAAACTATTTAAATAAATAAAATAAAAAACTAAATAAATAAAATAAATAAAATAAAAAGCTAAATTGATAAATAAACCTAACCCTAAACCCTAAACCCTAAATAAATAAATAAATAAATAAAATAAAAAATAAATAGAGAAATGAATAAATAAACAAATAAATAAATAAATAAATAAACTATATAGAGAAATAAATAAATAAAATAAAAAAACAAAAAAAACAAATAGAGAAATAAATAAATAAATAAAA
>NW_013568953.1:0-245 GCF_000499745.2 Eimeria mitis | reverse complement strand
TTTTTTTTTTTTTTTTTTTTTTTTTTTTTTTTTTTTTTTTTTTTTTTTTTATTTTATTTATTTATAATATATATATATATATAATTTATATAAAGAAAAGCATCCAGGTGTCTTTACACCTTTTTTATATATTTATATAATATATAGAGAAAGCAATATTTATATCTCTCTATATTCTATTTGTTTTTATTTATTTATTCTTGTATTATATATTTTTATATATAATACAACTATATATATATATA
>NW_013568952.1:281-679 GCF_000499745.2 Eimeria mitis | reverse complement strand
AAAAAAAAAAAAAAAAAAAAAAAGAAAAAAAAAAGAACAACGATAATAAGCAACAATTACAATATACGCAATAAAACAAAGAAGAAAAAAAAGAAAAAAAAAAAAAAGTTTAGTTGTTATATTCATATACATAATAAAGATATACAACGAAGAAAGCGGCGATAGACAACACACAAACTCAGCCTCACCGTAGCAAATAAAAAAAAAACTAAATTAAAATTATATAAACCCAAATATATATTCAATGGAAAGAACAGAGGCAATACACAGGAAAAAAAAAATAAAAAAACCTAAAACAAACGCAGCAACTGCAGCAGAAGGAAATACATCTATAACCAAAGAAACTCTGCGTAATGAACACATGCACGCATGCAGCCCCGTTGTTCTCTTTTTTATAT
>NW_013568952.1:0-129 GCF_000499745.2 Eimeria mitis | reverse complement strand
TACTGCTGCAGCCACAGCAGCTGAGCTGCTGCTGCTGCGGCAGCAGCTGAGCTGCTGCTTTTTTTTTTTTTGCTGCTGCGGGTGCTGGTGGGGCTTGCATGCACCTACCAAGGGGGCAGCATGGTCACC
>NW_013568951.1:10028-11523 GCF_000499745.2 Eimeria mitis | reverse complement strand
TTTTTTTTTTTTTTTTTTTTTTTTTTTTTTTTTTTTTTTTTTTTTTTATTTATATATACCTGTAGCTGTTGCGTAGCTTTAACCTCTCCTCCCTGCAGCAATTGATTATCTCCTCTATATATAAGTTTAGAATGATGAAAAGAAGAGAGTTTATTATTATTATTATTATTTATATTATTATTATTTATATTATTTATATTATTTATATTATTTATGCATGCAAATGGGTCTCCTCTCATGCTTCGGCTTTTGGGATCATAAAAGGCAGAGGAGATATCTAAATTTAATAAATATTTAGCTGTATCTTCTCTTATACGTAAATTTTTTGTATTTATTCTATTTCTTTCGTCTTTGCATGCGACTGGGGCTGATGTTTTATCAAATGCATGCAGTTTTATATCTTCATCATCATCTTCTTCTCCTTCTGTTTCTGTATCTGTATCTGTCTCTGTTTCTGTCTCTGTTTCTGTCTCTGTTTCTGTCTCTTTGTCTTTGTCTTTTTCTTTTTCTCCTGCTGCTTCTGCTGCTGCTGCTGCTGCTGCTGCTGATTCTGCTGCTGTTGTTGAGAGGAGTGATTTGTTTATCTTTATACCGAGTGCTGCTGCTTTTGCTGCTGCTTTTGCTGCTTCTTCTGCTGCTGCTGCTGCTGCTGCTGCATCACCACTTGCTTCTGCTTCTCTTGCTGCAGCAGCAGCAGCAATAGCATCATTTTTAATTTTATTTTTTTCATGTTTTTCTTCTTTTTTTTTTTTTCTTTCTGCGTTTCTCTTTTGTCTCCTTAATATCCTCTCCTCTCTTTTTCTTTTTTTACTATCTGCTGCTGCTGCTGCTGCTGCTGCTGCTGCATCACCGCTGCTGCTGCTGGTGTGCTGCTGCAGCAGATGCTGCTGCTCCTGCTGCTTCTGTCTCTTTCTCTCTTGCTGCAGTATTTCGTATTCTTTTATCGAGAGAAGAAAATCGTCGCCTGTATAGCCTGCATATCTGTCTCTTTTTGCGTCATAAGTAAAAGATATATTATTATATTTATAAAGAACTTCGTCTGCTGCTAGGTTTTTATTTGTATATTTAGCTTTATTTTTTCTTGGTCTTTCTGTGCATGCATCATGTGTATGAGTTGCAGCCCCACAATTTATGCATGCACCCTTAATATATTTTATTTTTTTATTTTTTTCTGTTTCTTTTTTTAATATATCTTTTTTTATTCTAGCATATATATTATTATATAAATGATAAGAATGTATATCTTTGTCTTTATTATATTTATTGCTTCGTTGGTGGTTTAGTGAGGGTTTAGGGTTTTGTGTTATATACCATGGGGCCCTAGATATATATTGGGGTATATGAGGGTTTATATCTTTCCCTGTCTCTATATCTTTTGCTGCTGCTGCTCTTCCTTCCTTTCTTGCTGCTTCTAATTCTCTCTCTTTACGTGCCTCCTCACGAGACTGAAAACCACCGGGGACGCTCATCTTCTCCTGCTGCTGCTGCTGCTGCT
>NW_013568951.1:6443-7159 GCF_000499745.2 Eimeria mitis | reverse complement strand
GCTACTGTCTCCTTTTCCCTTTATATGCATGCAGCAGCGTCTCCTCTTTTCTTTGGTGTGTAGATGTTGCTGAGCATGCAACAGCAATGCTGCAGCAGGAAGAAGCAGCAGCAGCAGCAGCAGCAGCAGCAGCAGCAGTGCGCGGCCTCCCCCACCATCAGCAGCAGCAGCAGCAGCAGCAGCAACAGCGGCAGCAGCAGCAGCGGTTGCTGTGTCCTTGCTGCTACCCCAACAGCTCGTATATAGGCTCTCAACAATCCTCAGCAGCAGCAGCAGCAGCAGCAGCAGCAGGAGCAGCAGCAGCAGGAGCAGCAGCAGGCGGTGTCTCTGCTCCGGCCTCAGCATCAGCAGCATCACCAGCAGCAGCACCACCACCACCAGCAGCACCAGCAGCACCACCAGCAGCAGCAGCAGCAGGAGCAGCAACAGCAGCAGGAGCAGCAGCAGCAGGAGGAGGAGGAGGAGTGTTTGTGCTGTCTGCTGAATCCGCGTTGCTGCGGCTGCTGCTGCAGTATGTGTGGTGGTGCGAGGGCTCGTTGCTGCTGCCGCTGCTGCCGTTTGTAGGTAGGGGTTTGTCTCTTATTAATTTTTGTTTAATGTTCTCTTTTTCTTCCTTTGGCTGGAGACGCAGGAGACAGCAGCCCCTGCAGCAGCAGCAGCAGCAGCAGCAGCAGCAGCAGCAGCAGCAGCAGCAGTTGCTGCTGCTGCAGCAGCAG
>NW_013568951.1:6012-6343 GCF_000499745.2 Eimeria mitis | reverse complement strand
AAGGCAGCAGCAGCAAGAGATCGTTCGCTGCAGCAGCAACAGCAACAACCAACTGACACACACTCCTGCTGCTGCTTTCTCAGGAGTTGCTGCTGCAGATATCCTACAGCAGCAGCAGCAGCAGCAGCAGCAGCAGCAGCAGCAGCAAATATTACAGCAGCAGCAGCAGCAGCAGCAGGGCATTGTATACAGAGGCTATTCTGCTGCAGCAGCATCTCCGCTCTTGCCTTACCAGCAGCAGCACCTATCTCACGTCCCCCACCACCACCACCACCACCAGCAGCAGCAACAGCAGCAGCAGCAGCAGCAGCAGCAGCAGCAGCAGCAGCAG
>NW_013568951.1:5276-5912 GCF_000499745.2 Eimeria mitis | reverse complement strand
AGCAAAGGCAGCAGCAGCAAGAGATCGTTCGCTGCAGCAGCAACAGCAACAACCAACNACCACCACCACCACCAGCAGCAGCAACAGCAGCAGCAGCAGCAGCAGCAGCAGCAGCAGCAGCAGCAGCAAGAGGAGAGCCTGGAAGAGAGTTTATTATATTTTGAGCGTCACTGGGTTTATTTTGTTGGGTTCGGGTCTCCTGTTTGTTTTATACATTTACTGTCTCCTGCAGCAATAGACTTCGTTGCTGCTGCTGTGCTGCTGCCTTTCTCTATCCTCCTCGCTATGCTTGCTGAGCCTGTACGCTGCTGCAGCAGCAACCCGCAGCAGCAGCAGCAGCAGCTGCTGCTCCTCAAAAAATATAAATATATCAATCGATTGCCTGTCTTCTTGTCTGTACAAATACTCACTAAACTCACCCTCAGCTGGCTGCTGCAGCTGCTGCCGCGGGGCCTCGTCAGCAGCAGCAGCAGCAGCAGCAGCAGCAACAGCAGCAGCAGCAGCAGCAGTGGTGGTGGTGGCAGCAGCAGCAGCAAGAAGGTCAGGAGCAGCAAGGGGACGAGAGCAGCAACCAGTAGAAACACACAAGGAAATATACACTCAGATTGGACTGCAGCAGCAGCAGCAGCAGCAGCA
>NW_013568951.1:3122-5181 GCF_000499745.2 Eimeria mitis | reverse complement strand
GCTGCAGGCGTATGGACACCCTTGGTCTCATCCTTTGCTTCATGAGGATGTTGCTGCTGCTGCTGCTGCTGCTGCTGCAGCATCAGCAGCAGCAGCAGCACATGCAAGAATGCAGCAGCAGCGGCAGAAGCATCAACGCCCCCCTTATTCTGCTGCTGCTGCTGCTACTGCAGCATCAGCAGCTGCTGTTGCTGTTGCTGCAGCAACTGCTGCGGAGCAGCAGCTGCAGCAGCAACTGGAGCAGCAGCAGCAGCAGCAGCAGCAGCAGCAGCAGACAGTGCATGAGCACGTACCTTGGCAAAGCAGCACTACCGATCTGCAGCAGCAGCAGCAGCAGCAGCAGCAGCGGCAGCAGCAGCGGCAGGAGCGGCAGCAGCAGCGGCAGCAGCAGCAGCAGCAGCAGCAGCAGCGGCTGCATTGGGAATCTCAATGGAGCCTCGTACACCCAAGTGCTGCTGCAGCAAGAGAGAGCAGCAGCAGCAGCAGCAGCTGGAAGGCTGCTGCAGCAGGAGCCCTGAAGCGGCTGTGGCCTGGGGGGCAGCAGCGCCGCAGGCAGCAGCAGCAGCAGCAGCAGCAGCAGCAGCAGCAGCATGCATCAACAGCAAGGCGCCCGCAGGCGCACCAGCAGCAGCAGCAGCAGCANAGCAGCAGCAGCAGCAGCATGCATCAACAGCAAGGCGCCCGCAGGCGCACCAGCAGCAGCAGCAGCAGCAGCAGCAGCAGCAGCATGAGCCGCTGCAGCAACACCACCTGCAGCAGCTGAATATGCTTCACAGCAGCAGGAAGCAAAGACAAGCAGCAAAAGCGCAGCTGTCTCCTTTTGTCCCCTTGCAGCATTTACACCCCCGATAGCAGCAGCAGCAGCAGCAGCAGCAGCAGCAACAGCAGCAGCAGCAGCAGCAGCTGCTGCAGCAGCAGCAGCAGTCGCTGTCGATTTGAAGCAGCAGCATAAACTGCTGCACCACAGGCAGCAGCAGCAGATGCCTTCTTCTTGCAGCAGTTGCTGCAGCAGCTGATGCTGCTGCTGCTGCTGCTGCTTCTGCTGCTGCTGTTGCTGCTGCGGCAGCAGCAGCTGAAACAGCAGCAGCAGCAGCAGCAACGCGATGGTAATCGCATAGGAGTAGCTTTTGTGGTGACAGCAGCAGCAGCAGCAGCAGCTGCTGCTGCTGCTGCTGCTTTTGCTGCTCCTGCTGCTGCTGCTGTTTCCCCTGCTGCTGCTGCCTCTGTAGCAGCTGCAGCACAGCTGCAGCAACAGCAGCTGTTGCACCAGCAACACCAGCAGCAACAGCACCAGCGGCAACAGCTGCAGCAGCAGCAGCAGCAACAGCTGCAGCAGCTGCAGCAGCTGCAGCAGCTGCAGCAGCAGCAGCAGCAGCAGCAGCAGCAGCTGCTGCTGCTGCTGCTGCCGGATGAGATTTTGACATTTTGTTTTGCAGTGAAACTAACCAGCAGCAGCTCCTGCAACAGCAGCAGCAGCAGCAGCAGCAAATGCTGCTGCTGCAGCAGCAGCAGCAGCAGCAGTAGTACCTGCTGCTGCTGCTGCTGCTGCTGCTGCTGCTGCTAGGTTAGTTGTTGATACTGACCCGTACAGCTCGTAGCAGCTTTTGTCTTTCTCACACTGACCCGCGCATATACAGCAGCAGCAGCAGCAGCAGCAGCAGCAGCAGCAACAGCAGCAACAGCAGCAGCAGCAGCAGCAACGAGAGCAACAAATATATTTATTTATTTTAGTTTGCCTTCAGGCAAAGAACAAAAACACAAAAGGAGACAGTCTGTTGCTGTCTCTCTCTCCTAGACTAACTAACAACACAGCAGCAGCTGCTGCTGCTGCTGTTGCAGCAGCAACAACTGCTGCTGTTGCAGCAGCAGCAGCAGCAGCTGCTGCTGCTGCTGCTGCTGATGACTAGCAGCACTATAGCCCCTTAGAGGGGACGGCTATGATTGAAGGAGAAGTGAGTTGCTGCTGCTGCTGCTACTATCGCTGCTGCTGGTGCTGCTGCTGCTGCTGCTGCTGCTGCTGCTGCTGCTGCTGCTGTTGCTGCTGCTGCTGCTGCTGCTG
>NW_013568950.1:389-769 GCF_000499745.2 Eimeria mitis | reverse complement strand
TTTTTTTTTTTTTTTTTTTTTTCTCTCTGTCTTTGTTTTTTTCTCTTTCTTTTTTCTCTCCTTAGATAAGCATAAACACCACCAGCAGCAGGTTGCTGCTGTTGCTGCAACGGGAGTATAATAAAAACAAAATAATAAAAATAATAAAAATAATAAAATAAAAATAAAAATAAATAATAAAAACAATAAAAACAATAAAAATAATTAAAAAAAATTAAAAATAAAAAAAAAATAAAAATAATAAAACAATACAAATAATAAAAACAATAAAAACTCATAAAAATAAAAATAAAAATAAAAACATAATAACAACAATAATAGTAATAATATTGTTTACTGTCCGCTTTAAGAACGATGCGGTGTCTGTACACCTCAGCTAC
>NW_013568950.1:0-289 GCF_000499745.2 Eimeria mitis | reverse complement strand
CAACAATAATAGTAATAATATTGTTTACTGTCCGCTTTAAGAACGATGCGGTGTCTGTACACCTCAGCTATGCCTCGGAGCTGCCGAGACAGCGAGAAAAGCCCCAGCTGCTGCAGCAGTTGCTGCTGCTGCTGCTGCTGCTGCTGCTGCAGTTGCTGCTGCAGTTGCTGCTACAGTTCCTGCTGCAGTTGCTGCTGCAGCTGCATGCAGCAGTTGCTGCTGCGATTGCTGCAGCTTTTGCTGCAGCTTTTGCTGCAGCAGTTGCTGCTGCAGTTGCTGCTGCAGTTGC
>NW_013568949.1:550-679 GCF_000499745.2 Eimeria mitis | reverse complement strand
CCGGTGCCGTTTTCGTGTTGCGCAATAGCGACAAAGTGCGCTGCACGGTCCTCGCTATTGCTATTTTCTACACGCCCCGCTCCGTCCCTTCACAGGTCGGCCTGCATCAAACCTAACCGGCCGGATAAT
>NW_013568949.1:0-282 GCF_000499745.2 Eimeria mitis | reverse complement strand
ATTTCGAACACTAACAACACCATAGCCGGGGAGAACACCTGCAGTTGTCCGGGATAGCGTACTTCCTGGGCGAATCCTCAGAATGTGTGTGAGAGAAGGCCTAGCCACACTGCGGCTGTAGGCGCGCCCACGTGAACTGCATAACCCGACGGCCGTTACGCATGCAGGATCCGTAACTCTCTCCATACTACTGCGAATGCGCCGATCAGCAGAAGCAGCTAAAGTCAACCAATGCAAGGGAACCAAGAACATGCTCAGTACACACTAAATGCAGCTGACTGC
>NW_013568948.1:0-237 GCF_000499745.2 Eimeria mitis | reverse complement strand
AAGATGAACAGTTTACAGACTTTACAAAAATTACTGCATGCAAAGGGATTCTCTCAATTCGAGTTTGTCTTTTTTATTTTTATTTTATTTATTTATTTATTTATTTTATTTGTTTGTTTGTTTATTTATTTATTTATTTATTTTATTTGTTTGTTTATTTATTTGTTTATTTTATTTGTTTACAGACTTTACAAAAATTACTGCATGCAAAGGGATTCTCTCAATTCGAGTTTGTCT
>NW_013568947.1:430-610 GCF_000499745.2 Eimeria mitis | reverse complement strand
TATATATATATATATATATATATATATATCTATATATATATATATATATATATATATCTATATATATAAACAAATATATATATATATATATATATTTTTTTTCTTTTTTTTTTAGTTTGAGGTGGAGTTGCTGAGCTTTCGCGTGAAGCCAAAGGCTCGTTGGGCGATGACAGTCGAGGA
>NW_013568947.1:0-327 GCF_000499745.2 Eimeria mitis | reverse complement strand
AAGAAAAAGGAAATGATATATTTAAAAAAAAAAATATTATAGAAGCAATTGCAGCTTATAGAGAAGGAATTTGTTACCTTGACCACTCGGACCAGTGGTCTGACCACCAACAAATTCAAAAAAATTCCGTTGAAGTCTCACTCAGACTCAATCTATCCAAGTGCGATACAACTCACGTTTTTTATATTACATATATATATAAATATATAAATATATGTATATATATGTATACATATATATACGTATATATATACATGTATATATATATATATATATATATATATATATATATAGATATATAGATATAGATGTATGTATATATATATG
>NW_013568946.1:11545-12429 GCF_000499745.2 Eimeria mitis | reverse complement strand
GCTGCTGCTGCTGCTGCTGCTGCTAGTGCTGCTGCAGCTGTTGCTGCCGCTGTCGACTTTGCTGCTGCCGGTGCTGCTACAACAGAGGTCCCCTGCTGCATATGCTGCGCGTATTGCCGCTGCTCCTGCTGCTGCTTGACGCTGGTATGCGGTTCCTGTGCGAGCTGCTGCAGTTCAAGGGGCAACACTGGTCTGGTTGCAGCAGCAGCAGCCGCTGCTGCTGCTGCTGCTGCTGCTGCTGCTGTTGCTGCTGCAAGGGGCGGCAGCCGCAGCAGCAGCAGCAAAAAGTGGGGTGCCAAGCCACCCTTCGTTGGATGCGCTGCATATAATCATTAAATTAAAAACTTCAATGCGACGGACAGTTCGCCTGGCTTTCTTCTGCAGCAGTGGTGCTGCTGCTGCTGCTGCTGCTGCTGCTGCCGCCGCCGCATGCACAGCAGCAGCTGCTGCTGTTGCTGCTGCGCTCGCTGCAGTTAGCTAGATCTTAGGACATTTTTATATTATTTTCTAAGGCTCTTCATTCTGTATTTGGGCAAAGACAGCAGCGAAACACAGCGGCAGCAAAGATACTGAGCTGCAGCAGCAGCAACAGCAGCAGCAGCAGCAGCAGCAGCAGCAGCACACGGGGGCCCCCCAGTGCTCCAGCACTCGACGGCTCTGACTTCTACTATAACTTGTTATATGAAGCTCTGTCTGCTGCTGCTGCAGAGACTCTGTTGTTACCTCTTTTCGGCCGCTGTTGCTGCTGCTGTTGTTATTTCTGTTCCTGTTGCTGCTGCTGCTGCTGCTGCTGCTGCTGAGACACCTGAGGCACTGCAGCCGGCTTGAAAGGGGAGACAAACCTGCTGCCGCTCACCTGAAATATTTTAAGTTTAGGGTTTAGG
>NW_013568946.1:11241-11532 GCF_000499745.2 Eimeria mitis | reverse complement strand
TGCTGCTGCTGCTGCTGCTGAGACACCTGAGGCACTGCAGCCGGCTTGAAAGGGGAGACAAACCTGCTGCGGCTCACCTGAAATATTTTAAGTTTAGGGTTTAGGGTTTAGGGTTTAGGGTTTAGGGTTTGCGACGATGTCGAAGGAAAAGTACCAAAAGCAGTGGGAGGCTATCTCTCACAAAATTGAAAAAGCAGTAAGTCCAGCAGCAGCAGCTGCAGCAGCTGCAGCAGCAGCAGCAGCTGCAGCAGCAGCAGCAGCAGCAGCAGCAGGTGTTGCAGCAGCAGCGAC
>NW_013568946.1:9539-10426 GCF_000499745.2 Eimeria mitis | reverse complement strand
CCCCATCCACCTGCTCAATGAAACTTATTTGCTGTTGCTGCTGCATATGCTGCTGCACCTGCTGCTGTTTCTGCTGCTGCTGCATCTGTTGCTGCTCCTTGTGCTGCCACTGCTGCCACTGCTGCTGCTGCTGCTGCTGCTGCTGCTGCTGCTGCAGAACTCGGAGTTGCTGTGTCTAACTTACGGCTCGCTGGTGAGCCAGCTGCTGAAGGACTTCGAAGAGGTCGACGCCGTCAACACACAACTCGAAAAAATGTCAGCTAGGGTTTAGGGTTTAGGGTTTAGGGGTGAGGGTTTAGGGTTTAGGGTTTAGGGTTTAGGGTTTAGGGGTGAGGGTTTAGGGTTTAGGGTTTAGGGTTTCGTTCGTCGCTCTGTAGCTCGTATTTATTCCGAAAGGCTTCGATGTTGTTGCTGCTCTTGCTGCTGCTTCTGTTGCTGCTGTTCTTGCTGCTGTTGCTGCTGCTGCTGCTGCTGCTGCTGCTGCTGCTGCAGGGGCTACAACATCGGGGTCCGTTTGGTTGACGAGTTTTTGGCGAAGGCGAATATTGGGGTTTGTGAGAGCTTCAGAGAAACAGCAGAAGTCATTGCAAAGGCAAGGGTTTAGGGTTTAGGGTTTAGGGTTTGGGGTTTAGGGTTTAGGGTTTAGGGTTTAGGGTTAGCAGGGACGGGGACGGGGAAGGCGCGGGATCTCTGCATCTGCATCTGCTGCTGCTGCTGCTGTTGCTGCTGCATTTGCTGCTGCTCTGTCTGGTGCTGCTGTATGCGTTGCTGCTGCTGTTGCTGCTGCTGTTGCTGCTGCTGTTGCTGCAGCTGTTGCTGCTGCAGTTGCTGCTGCTGTTGCTGCAGCTTCCATATTATATAATAAAACAGTAAACAACAAAATCTAA
>NW_013568946.1:9247-9464 GCF_000499745.2 Eimeria mitis | reverse complement strand
TTTGTGTGTATGTGTATATACAGCTGGGGCTGCGTATGTTTCTGGGTGTTTCTGCGGATGTTATATGCTCAAACCGCGACGATAGAGTATGTTCGTTGCTGCTGCATGCAAACCCTTTAGCTGACTTCGTTGATTTACCTCCTTCTCTCTCTTCTCTTTCTTACTCTAATCTTATTTGTGGAGTCATCAGAGGAGCTCTAGAACAAGTACTTATTCA
>NW_013568946.1:8931-9147 GCF_000499745.2 Eimeria mitis | reverse complement strand
TTTGTGTGTATGTGTATATACAGCTGGGGCTGCGTATGTTTCTGGGTGTTTCTGCGGATGTTATATGCTCGAACCGCGACGATAGAGTTTGTTCGTTGCTGCTGCATGCAAACCCTTTAGCTGACTTCGTTGATTTACCTCCTTCTCTTTCTTCTCTTTCTTACTCTAATCTTATTTGTGGAGTCATCAGAGGAGCTCTAGAACAAGTACTTATTG
>NW_013568946.1:8183-8368 GCF_000499745.2 Eimeria mitis | reverse complement strand
TTTTTTTTTTTTTTTTTTTTTTTTTTTTTTTTTTTTTGTTTATTTTTTCTTCTGTTTATTTCTTGGTGCATTCTTTTGTTTGCTTTTATTGAATATCTCCTTTTCTCTTTTCCTTTCTCTCCCGCTTGTAGTTTATTGTTTACTGTCTAGGGTTTAGGGTTAATCTAGGGTTTAGGGTTTAGGGT
>NW_013568946.1:7839-8083 GCF_000499745.2 Eimeria mitis | reverse complement strand
ATGCTGCTGCTGCTGCTGTTGATGCTGCTCTTCATCCTGATGCTGCTGCTGCTGCTGTTGATGCTGCTCTCCATCTGGCTGCTGCTGCTGCTGCTGTTAGTGCTGCCCTTCATTCTGCTGCTGCTGCTGCTGCTTCTGCTGCAACTCGGCCTGCTGCTGCTTCTGTTGATCCTGCTGCTGCTGCTGCTGCTGCTGCTCTTCACGCTACTGCTGCTGGTGTTGCTGCTGCTCTTAACCCTCTTGT
>NW_013568946.1:6572-7739 GCF_000499745.2 Eimeria mitis | reverse complement strand
TGTATGAGATACGGCTCGAACTCAAGGAGGTGCTGCTGCTGCTCATCCTGCTGCTGCTGCTGCTGCTGCTGCTGCTGCTGTTGGTGCTGCTGCTGCTGTTGGTGCTGCTCTTCATCCTGCTGCTGCTGCTGTTGATGCTGCTCTCCATCTGGCTGCTGCTGCTGCTGCTGCTGTTAGTGCTGCTCTTCATTCTGCTGCTGCTGCCGGTGCTGATAGTGGTGCTCTTTAGCCTGCTGCTGCTGCTTCTGCTGCTGCCATTCGGCCTGCTGCTGCTGCTGTTGATCCTGCTGCTGCTGCTGCTGCTGCTGCTGCTGCTGCTCTTCATGCTACTGCTGCTGGTGTTGCTGCTGCTCTTAACCCTCTTGCTATCTCTGCTGTTGAGGTGTATGTACAGCTCATGAAGGAAGAGTTCCAGGACGATGACGATGCATAGAGAACCCCAAACCCTAAACCCTAAACCCTAAACCCTTTTGCAGGGTTTAGGGTTTATGCTGGCCCCTCGTATGGCGGGGGCTGCTGAGAAGAAGCAAAGAAAGACAGCCGCGGTGGAGCTGCTGCTGTTTATCTTTTTTTCTTTTTCTTTGTTCCTGCTGCTCTTTCTTAGTTTCATTTCTGTCTCTTTTCTGTTTTTTTTCTGTTGCTGTTTGTCTCCTTTCTGTCTCCTTTTTTGTTTCTGTTCTTTGTGTTTCTGTCTCCTCTCTGTCTCCTTCTTTGTTTATGCTTTATCTCTATCTGCATGCATTCTGTCTCCTTCTCTTTTTCTGCTGCTGGCTCCATAAATTTGTTTATGTTTCCGTTTCTTGCTGCTATTAGCAGCTGCAGATACACCTGGAGAGTTGAGGTGTATGTTTCTCGTTTTGTTTGTTTATAAAGATGAAGACAAAACAAACAAAACTACAAATATTTTATATATTTTACGTTGTAGTATATAACAAATGTTTTATTTTTTTTACATTTATACAAATTAGCTTCATATAAATAATATATATATTAGTAATATAAATATATATATAATAACTATAATTTATATAAATATATAATAGAGAGAGGCTGCTACTCAAGGTCGTAACCCTAAACCCTAAACCCTAAACCCTAAACCCTGAGGCATAAAGGCGAGAGTGTGTTTCTGTTGGTTTGTTTTTCTCTCTTTTTTTTTGTGTGTTGTTG
>NW_013568946.1:5560-6472 GCF_000499745.2 Eimeria mitis | reverse complement strand
TCCTTCTTTGTTTATGCTTTATCTCTATCTGCATGCATTCTGTCTCCTTCTCTTTTTCTGCTGCTGGCTCTATAAATTTGTTTATGTTTCGGTTTCTTGCTGCTATTAGCAGCAGCAGATACACCTGGAGAATTGAGGTGTATGTTTCTCGTTTTGTTTGTTTATAAAGATGAAGACAAAAACAAACAAAACTACGAATATTTTATATCTTTTACGTTGTAGTATATAACACATGTTTTATTTTTTTTACATTTATACAAATTAGCTTCATATAAATAATAAATAGTAATAGTAATATAAATATATAAAATAACTATAATTTATATAAATATATAATAGAGAGAGGCTGCTACTCAATGTCGTAACCCTAAACCCTAAACCCTAAACCCTAAACCCTGAGGCATAAAGGCGAGAGAGTGTTTCTGTTAGTTTGTTTTTCTCTCTTTTTTTTTTTTATGTGTTGTTTTTTTTTTGCTTTCTCTGTGTCAGTGCATGTAGAGCGGGTCTCTGGTGCGCTGGGACTACTGGCTGGAGTTGTTGCAGCAGCAACAAACCCTAAACCCTAAACCCTAAACTCTGTGAACCTCGAGTAACTAATAGTTTAGGGTTTAGGGTTTAGGGTTTAGGGTTTCTCGTTGAGATTGTTGCTGGGTAGGGGAGACAATCGGGGCTTCGCTGTATCTGTACTTGTAAGGGGCGCGACAAAGGAATTTGTTGCCCCGTCAAGGGTTTAGGGTTTAGGGTTTAGGGTTTAGGGTTTTGTTTCATTATGTGTGGAGGAGCGCTGGATAAAGATGTACTGAAGTTGTATATTATACAAGTCAGGGGGAGCAGATGAAAGTGGTTTCGGTGTTAATTAAATAAAACATAAGTAAAATTATTGAATAAAACAAGAAAATTAGAATTATATAA
>NW_013568946.1:5077-5460 GCF_000499745.2 Eimeria mitis | reverse complement strand
CTGGTGCGCTGGGACTACTGGCTGGAGTTGTTGCAGCAGCAACAAACCCTAAACCCTAAACCCTAAACTCCGTGAAGTTCGAGTAACGAATAGTTTAGGGTTTAGGGTTTAGGGTTTAGGGTTTCTTGTTGAGATGGTTGCTAGGTAGGGGAGACAATCGGGGCTTCGCTGTGCTCTATCTGTATTTGCAAGGAGCGCAACAGAGGAATTTGTTGCCCCGGCAAGGGTTTAGGGTTTAGGGTTTAGGGTTTAGGGTTTTGTTTCATTATGTGTGGAGGAGCGCTGGATACAGAGGTACTGAGGTTGTATATTATACAAGTCAGGGGGAGCAGATGAAAGTGGTTTCGGTGTTAATTAAATAAAACATAAATAAAATTATTGAA
>NW_013568946.1:4472-4977 GCF_000499745.2 Eimeria mitis | reverse complement strand
AAAAAAAAAAAAAAAAAAAAAAAAAAAAAAAAAAAAAAAAAAAAAACGTCAAGAGGCTACAGAACCCGTAGAGCCACAGGCGCGAAGCAGCGCGGGTGTGTAGATTGGGGTGTATAAAAAAGGCGGCATTTTTGTGCAAATAAATAAATTTTAATTTATTTTAATTGTAAATAATAAATTAAATATTAAAAATAATTTATTTAATTTTTATTTCGCTCTAAATACACAAAGTTTAGGCCGCGGTGTTGCGGGCGGAAAGCGACCAGCCGCGTCCCCGGTGGTCCAGGGTCTAGGGCTTGGTGTTTGGGTTTTGTTGGGGTTTATTCTTTGATTTATTAAATTAATTTTCAGGTATTTAAAGGTATTTTAAGTTATTTTAAAGGTTTTTCTTTCTTTTTTTGGTCGTTTGTTCCCCTGCTAAAGGGAACAACCCCATACATATCTCAGGTATATCGACAGCTAGCCGGGCGCAGCAGCAGCAGCAGCAGCAGCAGAACAAAGCCAA
>NW_013568946.1:3964-4372 GCF_000499745.2 Eimeria mitis | reverse complement strand
TAAGTTATTTTAAAGGTTTTTCTTTCTTTTTTTGGTCGTTTGTTCCCCTGCTAAAGGGAACAACCCCATATATATCTCAGGTATATCGACAGCTAGCCGGGCGCAGCAGCAGCAGCAGCAGCAGCAGAACAAAGCCACGCAAAAGTAAGTGAAAAGTTTTGTTTTTGTTTGTTTAGCTGTATATACACCTCAAATAAACACCAGAAATAGAGGGGAGCCGGCGGCCTACCCTCTCCTGCACTGAAACCAGTAGAGCCACCATCGCTGGGGGGACCGCAAAGCACAGCAGCAGAAAATAACAAATAAGAGGAAAAAAAGAAAGAAAAAAACAATAAAAAATAGAAAAACAAAAAGAAAAGCAATAAAAAATAAAACAGCCGAAAGAATATAAAAATCCGCTTCACTGTG
>NW_013568946.1:3663-3867 GCF_000499745.2 Eimeria mitis | reverse complement strand
AATGTGGAGATGAAATGGGGTTGTGTGTTTTTCCTGCTTTTGTTTGTTTGCTTGTTGTTTATCTCATTTTCTAGTTTTTGTTTTTTTCTCTTTCTTACCTCTGAATGCATTAAAAAAATAATAAACAAATAAACAACAAAAAGTAAATAGAGGAGAAAATAAATAATTTAATAAACAAAAACCGAAAACAAACAACAAACAAAC
>NW_013568946.1:0-3563 GCF_000499745.2 Eimeria mitis | reverse complement strand
AAATAAACACCAGAAATAGAGGGGAGCCGGCGGCCTACCCTCTCCTGCACTGAAACCAGTAGAGCCACCACCGCAGGGGGGACCGCAAAGCACAGCAGCAGAAAATAACAAATGAGAGGAAAAAAAAAAGAAAAAAACAATAAAAAATAGAAAAACAAAAAGAAAAGCAATAAAAAATAAAACCGCAGAAAGAATATAAAAATCGGCTTCACTGTTGTTATTGTGTACACGCATTGTAATGCAATTTGTCTTGGAGCCTAAACCCTAAACCCTAAACCCTAAACCCTAGACCCTAAACCCTAAACCCTAAACCCTTAATAATACGCACATAATGTGGAGATGAAATGGGGTTGTGTGTTTTTCCTGCTTTTGTTTGTTTGCTTGTTGTTTATCTCATTTTTTAGTTTTTGTTTTTTCTCTTTCTTACCTCTGCATGCATTAAAAAAATAATAAACAAATAAACAACAAAAAGTAAATAGAGGAGAAAATAAATAATTAAATAAACAAAAACTGAAAACAAACAACAAACAAATAAACACGGCAAAAAGCAAACGAGCAGCACACAAATGGGGGTTTGAATTTAGGGTTTAGGGTTTAGGGTTTAGGGTTTAGGGTTTAGGGTTTAGAGTAAAACCCTGTTGGTTTTTATCGTTTCCTTTTCTGTTTATTTGTATGATTTCATTGATTCACTCCACAAGAAATATTGTTTGTATGTTGTTTTTTTTCGTTTTTTATTTGTTTTCAGTTTGTTTTTTTTTGTTTGTTTTTATTTTTTTGTTTCTTTCTCTTTGTTTTCCTTCGTTTTTATTTGTGTTTATTTTCTGTTTTATCTCTGTCTCCTTTTGCTGCTGTTTTTGTCTCTCAGGCCGGAAAGACAAACAGAGAAACAATGGCGTTGCAGCAGCAGACAACACTGCAGCAGCAGAACTCACTGCAGCAGCAGAGGTCACTGCAGCAGCAGGATTCAGCACTGCAGCTGCAGCTGCAGCAGACAGCAGCACAGCTGGATCGTGCGATCCCAGACCCCACACTGCAGCCAGACCTCCCCGAGTTCTGCAGCGAAGAAGAAAGACAAAGGGCGCTTAGTGCTGCTGTTGCTGCAGCAGCAGAAGCACTGAAGCAGGAGCAGCAGGAGAGAGCTGAAGATGAGGTGAGGTATTTTCTTTTGTATAAAAGAGAAAAAAAAAAGAAAAATAAATATAAATATATTTCATTAGACAAACAAAAATATTAATATATTTCAGTTTACGCAGAGAGAAAAAGGAAAAAAAAACAAATAAACAGAAGTATAAACAAACACAGTTCAGCAACAGAAGATATTTTTAGTTTAGTTTTTTTTTTTTTTGTTTTTCCTCTTTATGTATATGTTTCTGTTTCTCTGGTTCTGTCTCTCTCCTTCTCGCTATCGCTCCCTGCAGCTGCTGCTTCTTCTTGTTTGTCTTTCTGTCTGCTGCATGTATCCCGTTGTCTCTCTTCTTTCTCTTTTTTTTTCTTTTTTTCGTTTTCTTTTTCTCTTTTGAGTTAGAGTTGTTTATGCGAGATGTGTGGCTTATGTTGCTCCCTTTTGTGTTTGTTGTTATGTTGCTGTGTTTTTTGTTTGTTTTTTTGTTTGTTTCCGTTTCTTGTTTGTGCATGTGTATTATTTATTTATATTTGTTTATTTGTTTGTGTATTCATGTTTAGGCAGCAGCAACAACAGCAGCAACCTGCTGCTTTCTCTGCAGCAACGAATCAACTGCTCCTTCGCCTGCATCTTCATGGGTGGATGTACACCTGAAAGAGGGGGGAGAAGAAGGAGAAGAGAAACAGCTGTTAGTATCTGATGAAGCTTTATCTCGGTTAACAACAAAACAAATAAATGATATGGTTGAAGATAGATTGAAAGATGAATTAGATAGACCACCTGCGGTGTCTAGACAGGAAACATGGAGTGTAGAGAAAGGTATTGTATCTTTTAGTACATTTATAACAACAAAAATAAATAATAATAATATAAATGATTCTATACCTCAGCCTCTTACTGCATATCTTCCTCCTTCTCCTCTTTTTACTTTTGATGGAAAAATAGGAATGGAGTGTAAAGCATTTAAAATAAATTTTTGTGATAAAGCAGCAAATATCATTCCTCCTTTCTTCTTAAGAAAAGGAGAATCAATGACAGAACAACAACAACAAGTTATGGATAGTGGTGTTTCAAACGCAAAAGAAATAGATCTATTCGGCCCCCAAGACCTTGACTTTATAAACCAAGAGCTCAGCGCAGCGCACAAGGATTTATATGCAGCATAAAAAAACAAACAATATAAAAACAACAAGCATAACAATAAAAAACTATAAACAACAACAATAACAATAAACACAACAACAGCAGTCAAGGATATCCGCAGTGTTATCTTGCTCTGCAGCAGCATATAAAGGCGGGAAGTTGTCTATATAAAAGTTTACAGCTTGCCCCCGCAACCCTCAGTATCCCTCAGTTGGCAAATGCCTAGCTAGCTGGCAGGCCAGCAAGTCATCACCTAGCTAGCTAGCTAGCTAGCTAGCTAGATGGCTCTAGCTGGCTAGATAGCTATCGAAAACGCACGGTCGCAGCTGCGCGTTCGCCGTGTGCATTTTTCCGATATGTAAAACTCCGAAGGTTTTAAGTCGAAGGTTTCTTTTAGTGTTTAGGGTTTAGGGTTTAGGGTTTAGGGTTTAGGGTTTAGATCTAGAATATGTTGGTAAGCAGCCTCAAGGGACAAGTCAGACGAATGTTTTGAAATCATCATCTCCTCAGTTCTTTTTTTTTTCAAGATCAAGTGCTTTTTGCTGCTGTTGTTTTCGTTTCCAGTTTCTGCATTGATCGTGCTGCAGTCACTAATTTCATCGTAACATTAACGCAACAGCTGTTTCCTGTGTACAACCCCCCGTTCCGTTTGCAGCACTGTAGCCGAAGAAGAACCGTATAAATAAAAAAAAAGATAAATAATTTTATATATGTATCCAAATACTCTTCTATGTTCGGGTTTTTGACTCGTTCAACTGTACCGCACGGGTGTACGTTGACCTCTGAACGCCAGAAGCAGCAGCAGCGCCTCACCCAGCCCTCTAAGCATAAAGAAGTACATTTCCCTACTAATTAATATTTACAAAATGTTACGCCAGGTTAATAACTCAAAAGCCAGAGCAGACGGGGGAAGGCCAAGACAGCTGCCGCGGCTGTATCGGTGCTGCAGCAAGGGGCCGGAGAGAAAGCGTTTCAATAAGTTTCGTGTATTCAGACTCGAATTAACAAAATATTTTTAATGCTCAGAAGAATTTAATTACATTTATGGACCCATTTTGGTGCGCTCGTTGCATCTGATCCACAGTATATTGAAATCATTCAATTTCAGTATAGAGTTAATATAAGTTAAACTGTATTGAAATTATTTTAGTGGAGTTTATTGCATATAATTACATTTTCTGAAATAACTTAATGTTTAAACTACATCTGAAGAATATTTTGGTTCTCTTCTTCGTTTCGCGTTTGTCGTCAAGCAGTGAGAGAAAGCTGCCGGTGAGGCCCGAATGTATGCGTAGCT
>NW_013568945.1:0-318 GCF_000499745.2 Eimeria mitis | reverse complement strand
TAATAAATTATAAATAATAAATAAATAAATAAATAAATAAATAAATAAATGATGCATTTGTTTCGTTTTTTGCCTGTCTCCTTTTGTCTCTATAAATAGAAACAATAACATAAGACTTAAACAAAAGAAAAGAAAGAGGAACAGAAGAAAAAGAAAAAGAAAAAAAAGAAAAAGAAAAAAAGAAAGAGAAAAAGAAAAAGAAAAAGAAGAAAAAGAAAAGAAGAAAAAGAAAAAGAAGAAAAAGAAAGAGAAGAAAAAAGCAACAGAGATAACGCCAACGACGAACACTAAAACACCAACATATATATATATATATAT
>NW_013568944.1:324-680 GCF_000499745.2 Eimeria mitis | reverse complement strand
TTTTTTTTTTTTTTTTTTTTTTTTTTTTTATAAACAGAGAGTCTCCTGCAGCGCCACGAGTCTGAGGGTTTATTGTTATCTTTAGATTTTATTTTGGGGGTTTTGCTCGACTCCGCGCGAGCTATGCAGTTTCTTCATTCCCCCAGAGCTTCTCGCCCCCACCTGTTGCACAGAGACTTAAAACCCGCTAATATTCTCATCAAGGTAACACAAACCCTAAACCCTAAACCATAAACCCTAAACCCTAAACCCTAAACCCTCAAAATTTCAAAAAATTTGACCCCAGATACGTCTCCATCGACTTTTTTTCGTTTTTAGGGTTTACGCGGGTTTTGGGGGTTTTAAGGTTTTTTAGG
>NW_013568943.1:340-680 GCF_000499745.2 Eimeria mitis | reverse complement strand
ATATATTTATATCTATCTATATATATATATATATATATATATATAAATATAAACATTAAATTTATCTTCTAGCTAAGCAGAAGAGCGCGAGGCAGAGCAGCAGAATTCCGAGTACTCCTAGAACGACCCAGAGTACAGTATTATCTGTTGCTGCTGCAGCAGCAGCAGCAGCAGCAGCAGCAGCAGCAGCATCAGGAGACAAAGGAACAACCCCAGGCACCTTCTCTACTACACAAATATGTTCATCTATATATCCTTTTTTTCTAGCTACCTTTACTGGTGTTATTCTCCATCTATATGCAGCTTGAAGCTCAGCTGGAAATGAAAACACACTCGGACC
>NW_013568942.1:326-680 GCF_000499745.2 Eimeria mitis | reverse complement strand
GAGCCTGGGGGGCGCGGGGGTACCTGCAGCAAGCCATCAGCATTGCTGACGCGCAGCTAGCCCCAGACACACAGCTGCAGCAGCTCCTCATCAGCTGCGTGATAGAAAAAGCGCTGCAGCAGCAGCAGCAGCAGCAGCAGCAGCAGCAGCAGAAGAGGCAGCAGGTGGAGGAGAAGCAGCAGAAGAAACTGCAGCGAATAGAACAAGATGCAGATGCTGCAGCACACCAGCAGCAGCACCGAACGGCAACGCAGCAGCAGCAGCAGCAGCAGCAGCAGCAAGAGCAGCGCGAGCTGCAGCAGCAAGAGCAGCAGCAAGAGCAGCAAGAACTGCAACAGCAGGAAGAGCAGCAGG
>NW_013568942.1:0-142 GCF_000499745.2 Eimeria mitis | reverse complement strand
CAGCAACAGCAGCAGCAGCAGCAGCAGCAGCGAATCCAGCATTAGCGGAGACAGAAGCAGCAGCTCCAGCTGCAGCAGCAGCAGCAGCAGCAGCAGCAGCAGCAGCAGAATGTGGAGCAGATGAAGAGGAGCTCTCTCTCCC
>NW_013568941.1:611-770 GCF_000499745.2 Eimeria mitis | reverse complement strand
TACTCCGAACTAATGTGGGAGCAAACCGATTAACCGAGAGGGTCTAGGCGTTGATGCAAAACTTCGAGACATAGTGGTCGTGAGAGAGGCGGGAACGAATCGAACGAGAACGAATCGAACGGGGACGAATCGAACGGGAATGAATCGAACGGGAACAAC
>NW_013568941.1:0-511 GCF_000499745.2 Eimeria mitis | reverse complement strand
AAACTTCGAGACATAGTGGTCGTGAGAGAGGCGGGAACGAATCGAACGAGAACGAATCGAACGGGGACGACTCGAACGGGAATGAATCGAACGGGAACAAATCTGGGCAGCTAACCCAGAGGCACGTGATGCTGTTAAGCAGGAACATGGAACGAGGACACGGGAGCGGAAACGAAAAGAATGAGCAGTACGCTTGCGCGAGGTGATGGCCGCATGGCACAGACGGGTTGTAGGCGAACCGTGGACGGCTAGAGCGTTTGCATAATCTAATGCGCCTCAGCCTGCCTCATATGCCCAGATTGTAGACAGCGCATACTACGGGGCTTCCGGCGTGTAGTGGCTGGGCCCTGCACGTATTTGAGCGTTTCGCCATTATCGTGAGGTCCGCCAGATGCCGCAGGGTAATTCGTTAAAATAAGCGGGGGCACGAGCCGAAGTCCCGTATTGGGAGCCGCACGTTTATGAGTTTCGTCTGCATAGTACGTTCACTTCGTTTGATCGGTTCGGTCGT
>NW_013568940.1:11156-11633 GCF_000499745.2 Eimeria mitis | reverse complement strand
TATATATATATATATATATATATACTACGGTTTATATTCTCTTCTGTGTTTCTTTTTTTTTTTTGTTTTTTGTTTTCAGGCGAACAAATGTTTTGAGTCATTTAACTTTGGTGGTGTAGCGAATACAATATATCATTTTTGGTTGTATGAGTTATGTGACGTGTATTTGGAGGCTATAAAGCCTCGTGTGCAGGCGTATGAAAGCAGCAGTATAAAGAAAGAAGAAGGAAACACAAACACAGAAGAAAATATACAGGATGAGGAGAGAGAGAAAGAGAGAGTGTATGGAGCTCGATGCGCCCAAGAAGTTCTCTTTGCATGCGTTGATAGAGGCCTCAGGTTACTACACCCTATCTGCCCCTTCGTCACTGAAGAACTCTATCAACGGCTACCAAACAATAAACATAAATTTGAATCCATTTGTATCAGTGATTACCCACAGCCAGTTCAGGAATGGACAAACCCAGAGCTAGATGT
>NW_013568940.1:10315-11128 GCF_000499745.2 Eimeria mitis | reverse complement strand
TATATATATATATATATATATATATATATATATATATATATATATATATATATATATATATATTGTGGTAGTTTTACTGCGTCGATGGAGTAATAAAGGAATAAGAATAAATGCGTGAACAGGATGATTATTATTATGGATTGAAATAGTAGATGAATGAGCCTTATAATAAAAAAATAAAACATATAATACACAAATATAGAAATACAGAAAGAAATTAATTTTTACTTTTTACTCTGCTTGCACGCACTAGTGAGTTGAATGGTGTTGTATCCTCTATGAGTTTGCGTTATTTCTTTGAAAAAAACGAAAAAAAATTTATATATTAGTTTATTTTTTTTTTATTTTATTTATTTTCAGGCGAATATGCAACAAGTTCAGCAAATTGTTGGCCATTTCCGCTCGTTGCTGGCGGCGCTTGAAATACCACCAAAGGTGAAACCGCAAGGTTTCGTGTTGGTGCGAGAGGGGTTGAGAAAGCAAGTTGAATTTTTTCGGGATACAGCGGCAACGATGGCTATTTTGGGGAAATTAAAGGATGTAAGTGATTATTTTTAAAAAATAAATACAGAAAACAAAAAAAAAACGAATTTTATTCATGAGAAACACGCGAAATACGAGCTCTTTTCGCCCGGTTTACCCCCGTATATGTTTCAGGTTCAAGTCATCACGCAACAGCCGCCAGCCGGATGCATCGCCGATGTTGTTTCTCCAAATTTATCGATTTTTCTTTCTATTGGTGATGGCGTCAATGTCGCACAAACACTCGATAAACTCAAAAAAAAACAAACTAATCTACTTTGCAAGGTATGC
>NW_013568940.1:9719-10270 GCF_000499745.2 Eimeria mitis | reverse complement strand
TATATATATATATATATATATATATATATATATATATATATATGTATATGTATATATATATATATATATACATTAAATATATAATTTATATACTTATATATTTACAAATATATAAATAAATATATATATACATTTATATATGTATATGCAGGACCAACAAGTACTAGAAAGATGTGAACTGATGCCGGTTCATCGGTGGTTATTTTTTTGTATATTTATGCGATACATTTTATTTTATTTTTTTTTTGTTTTTCAGCTGGATGGGTATATAAAGAAAGTAAACGAACCGAACTTCGATAAGGCGCCAGAGGCAGTTCGCGAGACAGCACTGCAGAAGAAAGCGGATCTAGAGAAGGAGCTGCAGCTCCTTGCTGCTGCAATTGAGAATGTAGCACCGCTACTCAAGTCAGAGGCAAACAGCACCCAGTAATATATATATATATATATATATATATATATATATATATAATGTATATAGAATCTATTTAGTTTTGGTGGGTGTCATGGGGAGACAGCAGACAGACGCCGCCGTTTTCTGCAGAAATATTTCA
>NW_013568940.1:7488-9571 GCF_000499745.2 Eimeria mitis | reverse complement strand
ATCATTATATTGCATATTTTGCATATAAACTCGAAAAAATTTGAAATTATATTCTATCAAAAAAAAAAAATACTGAGCCCTCAACGACCCATTCCCCTTTATAAAAAGTAAACAAACTGAGACGTGAGCTTACTTATATACTTAATCATATAGAGGAAACAGGCAGCAACATAAGCAGCAGCAGGAGAAAGCGCTAACTGTGAAGATATATAGCATATAGGTGATTCAGCTATAGGGAATTCTTCTCTGTTTACTTTGTAAGCAATTGTGTTAACTATTTTTTAGAGGGAACGGCGCCCGAGAGTACGAGCTGTGTTGGTGTGTAGGTGTGTATGGGCGTATTCGTTTTCTTTTGGAGTTTTATTTATTTTATTGAGGTATTTCTTTTTAATTTAAAATAATTTTATAATGAAAACGTTAAACAGTCCAGCGGTCTCTCCTTGTGCTCATTCAGCCCCACGTGACCCTCGTGGTTTGCCTTGAGCTCTCCGTTGTCTATTAGGGGCTTTTGAGTTTTCCTCGTTAGAAATATTTCATGAATTTGAATTCTATTGAAAATAAAATAAAGGCGGAGTAATATCCACCTGAAAAAGTTGGTGCGGCGACCGAGACTGACGAAGAAGCCCCAAGCTTTCCTCCGTTCGTTGCTGGGTTTCGAGAGGCCGGAGAGGAAAACAAGTGAAACGAGCTGCATACTCGATAAAATATAATTTGAATTGAATATAATTATCTTTAATTTGTGCAAAACGCTGAAAATATTTTAGCTTTCCTGAGTTGCTGCAGCCATTAACGACAGGTTTCCCTCGGTTTCTCAACGAACCGCCAGAGGTTTCCGCTCGACTCGACTGCACCGCTGCGGTGTACATACACCTCAAATTCTGCAGCCTGATAGCGCTTTCCGGCGTTCATGTTTTCTTTCAGAGTTGAAATCGCCGCTTCTTGCCGGCGAATTCAGCTGGACGTTTGCTTTTTCATGGATTTTCCTCGCGGTAATGAAAACTCCTTTGCTTCTTTGCATGCGTTTCTCTAATTATTATTCGCTTTCCCTTTTCTTTCGGGGTCACCGATCGAGAAGTGGTGAGCAACCGCGGCAGCCATAGGCGATGGAATGCGACTGCGACGGCTCCGGTCCCGTGCTGTTCCACGAGTCGTCGTGCTTTCCTCCCCCTTTTGATCTGAACTGCCGGGCTTCGCCAAACGATGAAACGACGACATTTCCGGTGTACAGGCAGCCCCTCGTTCTCCCCTCCTCCACCGCCGGCGGGAAACGCCGCAGAGGCTCGAAGACACCCGACGACGGCCCCCCCCCAGGGGCCACACGGGTGAAGAAGGCTTGCGTCTGCCTCTGCAGCCACTCGCACTCGCCTTTCTCCCCCTCATCCGAACAAACAATCACAAAGCAGCAGGTGTACGCGTGTTCTTCTGCTGCAAGGACAAAGCAGCAGCACCAGCAGCAGCACCAGCAGCAGCACCAGCAGCAGCACCAGCAGCAGGGAGAAGAAGCATCGTTGCTAGCTGCTGTGGACTGCGCGCCACCGCCAGCTACAACAGCAGCACGGAGCTCGCCTTCGTCTGCTTATTTTGCAGCAAATGAATTTCTTCTTCACTCACACCACCAAAGGCTGGAACGACAGCAGCAGCGAGCAGCACGAGCCCTGATCAGCAGCAGCAGCAGCAGCAGCAGCAGCAACAGCAGGGAGAGCTTTGGTTCCTCTTGTCTTATGTCTCGCGGTGTATATACAGCTCGCCCCACTGAGAGCTTAACCGAGTCAGCAGAACACCACACAAACGCCCGCTTTCTTTTCTCCTCCTCAGGGGGTAGATGCGGCTCTATAAGCGGTGGTGATAGGCTTGAGGGGCCGGTCGCTGCATGCACAGAGTTAAGAATGAATAGTATAGAACAAATACCAGCAGGAGGAGCTGCAGGAGCTGCAGCAACAGAATTCAGGTGTATAGACACCGCAACAAACGCAGCGCAGCGTCAGGCGCCACACGCCGACTCTCTTTATAATAACGTGAATGCATTCATCAAGCAGATGCAGTTTACCTAGAGAGGTTTTTTAATTTCATTTATTATTTATCG
>NW_013568940.1:4127-7457 GCF_000499745.2 Eimeria mitis | reverse complement strand
TATCGTATGTATATATATATATATATATATATATATATATATATATATAAATATAAATATTTATATATATTTATATATATTTGTGTATTTATTTATATTTATATATATTATTTATATACACTCATACACACGGCGACTGCTGAACAGACAGACACTGCAGCCCGAGCTGCTCGCGCCGTCGCCGCGCAGACTTCTGCTGAAACTCAAAATTTCAGCTTTTACCTCTTTTCTCCACTCTATATATTATATATATAATATATATATATATATAATATATTATATATAATATATATATTTATTTATTTATTTTTTTTATTTATATATAGTTAGTGATTGATATTCATAAAACTCCCTCTGCTTACACTTCTTGGTGAGTTCGATCACAACTAAATATTTAGGGTTTAGGGTTTAGGGTTTATGGTATCCCCATAGAGTTGCATTCAGGGGTTTGTTTCAGTTTTATTTATAATGTCAAGGCAAACAAAAAAGCTTAGAGACAGACTGCAACACCAGCATCTGCTGCTGCTGCTGCTGCTGCTGCTGCAGCAGCAAGAGCAGCACAGGTGCTGTCTGCTGCAGCGCATTAAACCCATTTACTAGTAATGTATATATATTGCACTAAAAAAAATACAAAAATATATTATATGTATTATAGTCTCATCTACGTTCAGTATAAGCTAAATATGTTTTATATTTTATATAGTATATTACATACATATATGTATTCGCATGCATGCATGCATGCATGGATGTATTCATAGAGAAGGTATGAATCTAGAGAACCTGAAGGATTAACTTTATTTTATTTTGTTTTATTTGTGTATTTCTGGATTCTGTTTAGCAGAAGACCAGAGAAAGAAACTTATACTTAATTTCATATTTGTTGTGAGGATAAGAGTATCTGCATCGACGAGCTGCGTGTACAGTACACCTGAAAACAAAGAAGTGGAGCTGCAGATGTTACACTGTAAATGCAGAAACAGAAACGAAGAAATTTTAATAAAAAAACAGCAGAGAGGAAACAGCTCGAAACTGATAAAAAAAAAAAGTAGAGTTTTGCTGCTGTCAGCTGCAGTATAAATATATATATATATATATATATTTATATTTATATAAATAAATAAACCCTAAAACTCTCTAATTAAAGAAAAAGAAAACGAAGTTTTTATCTGAATTGCAACTTTCAGTTCGACATCTTTTGAGGTGTACGTACACCGCAGAGATACATACCGAGCCGGTGGCTGCCGTGTCAGGCTCTATCGACGGCATATTTTGGGGGGAAAACGAGAGAAATTGTTTATAAAAATACGCAGAAGAAGAGGAAATTTAGTGTTTTTTTATCGAGATAAATAAAAAACAAAAAACAAAAAAAAACAAAAAACACAGACTGCACCGCCTCGTGGTTTCTGTTGGAATCCGCAACGGCTGATCAACGCCAGAGGAGGGAAAGCTGCAACATTTTTTGTGTAAAATATTTTAGAATTTTGTTAATTTTGTATTTAATATATAAAAAATAAAATATAAAATAAATTAATTACAAATTACTCCTAGAAGGCTCCAAAGCCCCACACAGAACGAACAACTGATCCATCAGAACTGCTGCGGTTTCTGCTGTCGAGTCTCTGTTGTTTTTTTTCTTTTTTTTATATTTTCAGCTTCACTTGCATCTGTTTACTTTTTTTTATTTCTTTTTTTTCTCTTGAGTTTCCATTTGGCGTTGCTGAGACGGCATATATCGATCCTTATACTACTTGTTCTTGTTCTTGCTGCTCCTGCGGCTCCAGCTGCTGCTGCTGCTGCTGCTGCTGCTGCTGCTGCTGCTGTTGCTGTTGCTGCTGAGGGCGTTGCTGCAACTTTCAGAAAAACCCAATTAAGTAGCTCTATACAGAGCAACATATCCTTTATTTATTTTGTTGAGGCGAAAGCCACAAAGAAATTCATCTGTTTCTCCCCCTGCTACGCACGCAGCTGGGGTGTATGGGCAGCTCCGAGGTTCTGTCGTTGTTGTTGGGTGTTTCTGCTGCTTATACAAAAAAAAACAGAAACAAAAACAGCAGCAGCAGCAGCAGCAGCAGCAGCAGCAGCAGGAGATAATATATTTTTGTCTGTGTTAATATTTTGTAGTAATCGAGATGAGTAGAAAAGGGGGAAACAAAAAACAAAAAGAAGAAAACAAAAAAGAAAAAGAAAAAATAAATAAAACCCCAGAAATAACAGCATCTTCTTCTCCTATAGATGAATGCTGCAGCAGCATTCTAAGCGTTGAGGGTTTACACCCATCCTCATCAGCAGCATCACCACCATCATCATCATCAGCTGCTGCTGCTCCTGCTGCTGCTGCTGCAGCAGCAGCAGCAGCAGGAGCTGGTGCTGCTGCTGATGCTGCTGATGGTGATGTTTCTGTTGATATTTCTTCTTCTGTTTCTCCCTCTGCAGCAGCAACTGCAACAGCAGCAGCAGCAGCAGCAGCAGCAGCAGCAGCAGAGAAACAAAAGACCCCATTCGGTTTATCTCCTATTCTGTTATTAATAATACATTTAATTTATGTTTGTGTTAGCGCCCGCGTTTTGTTTGGGTGGCCTCATCTATCTAATATGTTGCTGGAGCAGGGTGCATACAGCTGGCTATGCGAAGACACAGCAGCAGCAGCAGCAGCAGCAGCAGGAGGAGAAACTACAGCAGCAGCAGCAGCAGCAGCAGGAGGAGAAACAACACCAGCAGCAGCAGCAGCAGAAGCAGCAGCAGCAGCAGCAGCAGCAGCAGCAGCAGGGGGAGAAGATAAACGTTATATGTGTGAGGAGCAGGATGCTAGTGTACAGTTTTTATTTACTTTAGGGTTAGCTGTTTCTTTTTCTTTTTCTCTTGTTTCTGGTTTTATATTAGATTATGCGGGCCCCAAGACAACAGCATGCATAGGCCAGCTCTTCTCCTTAATAGGGTGGTTGTTGCTGGGTTTTATTGATAAAAATATAAATAAAAATATAAATATAAATATAAATAAAAATAAAAATGTATATATTTATATTCTTTCTATTGTTTTTATTTCTCTTGGTGCTGATGCAGGGTATCTCCCATCAATGACGATATCTAAACTTTTTTATAAAAAACAAAAATTTATTATTATTTTTATTTGTGCATGCATGAGCGCTAGTTTCTCTATTCCTTTTATTATGCATGCAGCCACAAAATATATTTCTTTTTCTTTTGTTTGTTGGTTTTATGCTGCTGCATGCAACGGCCTCTGCTTCCTTGCTGCTCTTCTCTTCTTTCCTTCTTCTCCTTATAAAACACCAGAAGAAATACAAGCCATACAACAACAAAAAACAACAA
>NW_013568940.1:2754-3870 GCF_000499745.2 Eimeria mitis | reverse complement strand
CTCCTTATAAAACACCAGAAGAAATACAAGCCATACAACAACAAAAAACAACAACAGCAGCAGCAGCAGCTGCTGCTGCTGCTGCTGCTGCTGATACAGAAACTGCTGCAGCAGCAGCAGCAGAAACTACACCAGCAGCAACAACAGCAGCAGCAGCAACAGCAGCAGAAGAAATCGAATTAGGAGCTGCAAGTAACACAATACAACCCCACCAACCCCACCAACCCCACCAACACCAGCAGCAGCAGCAGCAGCAACTGCAGCAGCAGCAGCAGCAGCAGCAGCAGCAGCAGCAGGAGCAGCAGCAGGAGGAGAAAGTAACATTCCTAAGCCAGTTGTTGAGTTTACATTTTATATTAATTTGGTTGTATTGGCCTCTAAACTGTTTATTTTATAATTTTTATATAACATCAGCAGAGCGATGGTTAGGGAGAAAAGGGAATAATATAATAGGTATTTTGTCTCCTTTTTCTTTGATTCCATGTATATGTTTAGGTGTATATACAGAGTATTTAGGTGTATGTTATTTAATATTATTTATAATAATAAATGGTGTATGTATGTATATATCTTTATATTTACCTTTATATATATCTCAATATATATCTCCTTTTTTTTGTTGTTTATATATTTCTAGCTTTAGCGGGCAAATGTATGCATATATAAACGATACGTTTCGTTCTATAGACTTTGGTCGTTTGGTGGGTTTAGTTAGTATAAGCGGGGGTTTATTAGGTTTACTAAGAGGCCCTATATATTCTTTTTTTTATACAAAAAAAAACAAAGACAAAGACAAAGATAGAGATGAATATACACCCCACACACCTTGTCTTTGTATGCTGCTCCTCGCTGTCTTCTGTCTTTTTCTCGCTGTCTTTATTTTTTTCGTTAAAAAAAAACAACCAAAAGCTTATATATATACAAACAAAAAAAATAAAAAAAATAATAATATAAATATAAATAAAAATATAAATAAAAATATAAATAAAAATATAAATATAAATAAAAATATAGATAGTAAATACGCTACACAAAATACAGATATCTCTGCTGTTGCTGTTTCTGTTCCTTCTCCTTGATGGGGGCTTTATAATATATTTATAAATAAATAAATAT
>NW_013568940.1:2423-2654 GCF_000499745.2 Eimeria mitis | reverse complement strand
TATATATATATATATATATATATATATATATATAATATATATAATAAAATATATATATTCTGGTTGCCGTTTATTTATTAATTTTGTGTGTGTTTATCTAAACTGAGGTTTTTTATTTTTGCTTCCAAGCTGTCTGCTGCCCAGTGTCCTTGTTGCTGCTGCAGCAGCAGCAACTGCTGCTGCTGCTGCTGCTGCTGCTGCTGCTGCTGCTGCTGATGCTGCTGCTGCTGC
>NW_013568940.1:1795-2348 GCF_000499745.2 Eimeria mitis | reverse complement strand
CCGCTCCTCCTCTTCATCTCCCCCGTGCTGCTGCTGCTGCTGCTGCTGCCGCTGCTGCCGCTGCTGCTGCTGCTGCTGCTGCTGCTGCACTGTCGTCGAAGCAAAGGCCCGGGGCCCCAGCGTCTGGCTGTGGTGAAAGGCATCGTACTGAGCACATACACAAACAAATATATTTTTTTTATTTTTTTATCTTTTTATTTTATTTATTTATTTATTTTATTTGTTTATATATATATATATATATATATATATATATATATATTTTGTGTGTGTATATACAGTTCTTAGATTTTGTGCTGGGCGGATGTTTAGTGTTCGTATAGAGCTACTGCTGTTCTTCTTTCTGCTGCTGCTGCTGCTGCTGTTGCTGCTGCTACTATTACTACTACTACTGCTGCTGCTGCTGCTGCTGCTGTTGCTGCTGCTGCTGCTACTATTACTACTGCTACTGCTGCTGCTGCTGCTGCTGCTGCTGCTGCTGCTGACGAACCGTCTCCGAGACGAGTTTCAGTGCGCCCAGCAAATCAGAGACTTCTCCTGTATCCATCAAGTA
>NW_013568940.1:862-1772 GCF_000499745.2 Eimeria mitis | reverse complement strand
CAGCAGCAGCAGCAGCAGCAGCAGCAGCAGAAGCAGCAGCAGCAGCAGCAGCAGCAGCAGCAGAAGCAGCGACAGGAGCAGCAGCAGCAGCAGCAGAAGCAGCAGCAGCAAAAGCAGCAGCAAATGAAAAGGGAAAATAAGTGCAGCAGCAAATATCAGGGGGATCCAAAAAGAGGTAAATATATAAAATAAATAAATTTATAAAAAAAATAGAATATAAATAAATTAATAATATAAATAAAACAACAAAAAAACAAAAAAACAAAAAAAAAACAAAAAAAAAGAATGAACGTACTTGGCGTGAGATGGCTTCTTCCCTACAGTGCAGGTAAACACATAAGGCTCCTTCGATCGCTGCAGCAGCAGCAGCAACAGCAGCAGCAGCAGCAGCAGCAGCAGCAGCAGCAGCAGCAGAAGCAGCAGCAGCAGCAGAAGCAGCAGCAGCAGCAGAAGCAGCAAAGTGCGGGTGAGGTAATATAGGAAACAAAGAAAGAAACAAAGAAAGATACGAAAAAAAAAGAAAGAGACAAAACAAGAAAAAAATAAAACAAAAAGGAGACAATAAAAAGAAAAAAGAGACAAAGCAAAGAGGAGACAAAAAAAGAAAGAGATAAAAAAGAGACAAAAAAAAGAAGAGATTAAAAAAGGAAGACAAACCAAGAAGGAGACAATAAAAAGAAAAGAAATAAAATAAAAGAAAAAGAAAAAAAGGAGACAAGAAAATCAAAAAGAGGAGACAAAACAAAAAGGAGACAACACGAGGAAAAGGAGAAGAGAATAAAAGAAAAAGAAAAACAAAAAAAAAAGAAAAAGACAGGAAAAAGAAAAAAGAACAAGACAAGGAAAAGAAAAAAAAGAAAAAAAAAGAAAACAAGAAAAATAAAAATAAAAAGACGAGAAAAATAAAAAA
>NW_013568940.1:0-681 GCF_000499745.2 Eimeria mitis | reverse complement strand
ATAAATAAAAATAAATAACATGGACGAAATAACTAAAAAATAAAGTAAATAAAAATAAAAATAAAAATAAAAATAAAAAAAATAAAAATAAAAATAATTATAACAATAAATAAAAAAAGAAAGAAAAAGAAATAAAAATAAAAATAAATAAATATAAGAGAGTAAACAAAAGGATAAAAGAGACAGACAGATTTATATATTTAATATAAACAAAAAAATAAAGAAATAAACAAATAAACAAAAACAAAACAGAAACACAAAAGCAAAACAACAGAAAACGAAAAAAATAAAATAAAAACAAAAAAAACAAAACAAAAAACGAAACAAAAAAAACAAAAAAGAGCAAAAAACAAAACAAAAAACAAAACAAAAAAAAACAAAAAAGAAAACAAGAAAAGAAAACAAAAAACAACAAAAAAAAAACAAAAAAGAACAAAAAACAAAACAAAAAAAAACAAAAAACAAAAAAGAAAACAAAAAACAAAACAAAAAACAAAGACAAAGACAAAAAACAAAAAACAAAAGACAAAGACAAAAGACAAAGACAAAGACAAAGAAAAAAAAACAAAAGACAAAGACAAGCAAAATATCTTACGGAGACAGAGCCCCGTTGGAGTGTATGTGTGGGGGGGTACTGCTCTCTTCCTGTGTGTGTAATTAAAGAAGAAGAGTTAGGGCCCT
>NW_013568939.1:610-681 GCF_000499745.2 Eimeria mitis | reverse complement strand
GGAAGTTTTCAGTTTGGGCCGTGGTATCCATCCTTTCACTTGTGACGATTTTGGCAGTGTTGGCTCTGTGC
>NW_013568939.1:0-444 GCF_000499745.2 Eimeria mitis | reverse complement strand
TCGTCGGTATGCTATATGATTCTGCAGCGGCTTTTGAAAATATGAATTTTCTTGCTTCACAGAGGTTGCAAGATGACGCTCACTCGCCTCCATATAAGATTCCTCGGCTTAATGAGTCAAGGCCGTCGACTTCGCACCCACAAGAGTCTGTTGCCGCATTTTGGCCACACATTAGTGGAGAGGCAATGCACTATGCGGTGGACAGTCTAGGTGCAGCAGCCTGGCCGAGGACGGAGTATGACCTAGTCGTTGACGAAAGCGGAGAGGAACGTCACATGGCAGAACATGCCACAATATCTGGCCTTCCACAGGACTTCTCAGGATATGGAGCACGTCCATCTGCATTTTATGCAGCTACTAGGCCTCAGGACTCATTCTATAGTGGCAGAACGAACAGTGGCGGATACGGTTTGACTCCTGACGCCTGGCTCGATGATAGTCAAG
>NW_013568938.1:464-681 GCF_000499745.2 Eimeria mitis | reverse complement strand
GGAGACAAAAAGGAGACAGACAAAGAGAGAGAAAGGAGACAAAAGGAGACAGATAAAGAGAAAGGAGACAGAAAGGAGACAAAAAGGAGACAGAAAGGAGACAAAAAGAGAGACAGAAAGGAGACAGATAAAGAAAAAAAAGGAGACAAATAAAGAGACAGAAAGGAGACACTTCTTCTTTCTTTCTTTCTCCCTCTCTTCTGTCTCCTCTGATGAC
>NW_013568937.1:11233-11457 GCF_000499745.2 Eimeria mitis | reverse complement strand
AAGGCCTCAGCGAAGTCAAATGCTGAGTATACCGCTGAACCCTGTAGGCGGTCGAGAATTTCGTCCACTCTGGGCATCGGAAACTTCTGCTTCACGGTAATCTTGTTGAGACGCTTGAAGTCAACACACATGCGCCACCTGCCATCCTTTTTCTTCGCCAGTACGGGATTGTGCCCAAAGGCGCTAGTTGACGGATGAACCTTGCCCTTTTTCAGAAGTTCGTT
>NW_013568937.1:10524-11080 GCF_000499745.2 Eimeria mitis | reverse complement strand
AGAGAACTCTTCCTTCAATTTTGCCCACTTCTGCCGTTCCTCGGGTGTTAACTGGATCGATTCCCCCAAATGTGCGGTCTTTGCCAGACCATCATGACGGAGTGCGCGGGTGCCTCCGCTATTCTCTTCAGTGCCTCTGCACGGTGGGAAAGCCTCGTCGCTCCCCTTTTCTTCGGACACAGTCTCCACACCTCGAACCATAGAGGATGCGAACGCCGTTGGGAGCGCTGAGAGGTGCACTCTCTCATCACTTCCAGGCGGAATGACCTCTATGGCACAATCAGAGGAACGCATTTGCGCCTTCCACTGGGTCACCCACGGCATGCCTAGGATTATGTCGTGGTGAACAGGTCCAACGTAGAAGTCCCTAGTCATAGGAATGTGCCCTGTTTTGGAGCTGATGGAACATTTTACGCCCATAGTTTTGCCGATTCTAGTATCCTGCCTGCCATCTGCGAAGCGTAGTCTCAGAGATTGCGCCAATGAGTAGACCGGTAAGCTGCACCTCCTTGCTGCGGCTTCCGATATCATATCCACTTCACATCCCGTATCGAGC
>NW_013568937.1:9518-10471 GCF_000499745.2 Eimeria mitis | reverse complement strand
TCGCATGGCCCCTTCACTGCGCCGCACGTTGCGTAGGGGCCCGGGCGTTTCCCTGCTTGCTCTGTTTGTTTCATTGGCGGCGCTGGTCGGGGCTTGATCTCAGTTGTTCCCTAGCCTTTTTCATAAGCCTGCAATCTCGAAATACGTGACCCGGTTTACTACAGAAGATGCAGGTGCGCCGTTCAGAGTCTCCGTCTTGCTTTTTAGGTGGTGAAGTCGCCGTCTGCTGACGGTAGCCGCTTCTAGCCCCGTGTTTAGCTGGCTTGGTGTTCACAGCCCCAATATCTCTTGGTTCCAAATCGGGATTGTTCCCGTGCCCGCCTTCTTCCTTTTCAGCCAGGGCTGTGGGTGTGGCGTTTTTCTTTTCCATTCTGCGGAGGTATTCCATCATGTCAGCTAGTTCCACTTTATCGCCCATCATTTCTCTGCCCGTGGCCCAGCCAGTCACTGTTTGCCTCACTACGGGATCCAGCCCCGCTATAAACCATTGGTAGTGAAGCTCCGGGGCCACCATAGGACTTTGGTTCACCAAGGACTGGTATTTCTCAATGTAGCGCTCTACAGACAGTTTTCCCTGTTTAAGCTTTCTCAGTTCCGCCATAGCCTGCTCGCTTGCGGATGTCGGGATAAACCTGCAACGTACCGCGTCCCGGAATGCCTGCATGGACCTGATGTGCTCCGGGAACGTGGAGCCGTTGCATAGGTGTAGCCACCATCGCCGTGCGTCCCCTTCTAGCAAGGAAGAGGCAAGGAGGAGTTGGAAGTCTTCTGGGGCATTTTGAATGCGGAGGTATAGATCTAGGGAATTGAAGAACTCCTCCAAAGCCTCTACATCGCGGCGCCCGTCATATCGCGTGGGACGGCACAGCCGGAGGCACTCCTCTTGAATACTTTTTGGCGGGAATGCATTTTCTTCAGAATTGGATGCCGAAATGGAGCTGGCCTCTGCTTGT
>NW_013568937.1:8717-9426 GCF_000499745.2 Eimeria mitis | reverse complement strand
TTCGTCCACAAGGGAAATGGGTTTTATTTCGACCTAAATAAACGGATAAAATAAAAATTTTTTTTTTTTTGTATATTCTCTTCTTAATCGTTTGTTTCCAGCTGTGCTTGATCTCACCCGTGTGGGGGTGGGATCCGTGTTCGCACCTTGCCCCGATGAACCATGCGGTGCTACCAAGTGTAACGCTATTTCTCCGGCCTTAGACCTGACCAGAGACGAGCCGCAATGAAGGCAAAACTTAAAGTAAGAGTTTCCCAAAAGCAGCTGACCTCCTTCCGCGGTACCTAGGCATCCTGGGCGTTGAGCCCAGGGCCAGGGTGTCGCGGGGAGGAGGCAGCCCGAAATGGGGTTGCAGCGCACCCCGCTGCGGCTGGCAGAGCTAGCCAGCCCCACGCGTGCACTAAAGGAAGCTTCAGGGAAGCTTCCTTTGCTGCATGCTTTGCCTCGTGACGAACTTGTATATCGTTTGCAGGCGCTTACGCGCAGCATGCCAAAGCTGTCGATAGGCTCCTGAGCTAACTCTGCGCTAACTCATGTTACATGCAGTACCTAGAGTGTTATGGAATCCCGTCACCCCATCGTTTGAGGGAACTTGGATCCCTTCTACCCCTCACAATTGTGTTTTTCATCTACGTTTTTGTTGTCGTTGGGGGCACAAGACGCAGAGCTGCTGGCAGGGACTAGTGCATCTACTGACGTGAGTGGGATC
>NW_013568937.1:7801-8617 GCF_000499745.2 Eimeria mitis | reverse complement strand
GTAAACGCTATTATTACAGTTAGATAAATTAGAAGATATAAGGAGCGAGGAAGAAATAAGTACGACGGAACTATTAATCTGAGCTTATTTAGCCTAATATAACAAGTAGGGCAGACGTGTTACCAAAGTAGCGGGCTTAAGGGGAGAATGGAGGCCAACACATCGTAGCCAGGGACGGTCGCACCCCGCTGCAAGCAGCCCCTTGTGGGTTTGCAAGGGAAAGGGACAAGGGCCCGCGCGGGGGAACAGTTCTTTGAGCTGGAAAAACGATGAAATATATTTTACTTGAACTGAATTTTGACTAATAATCCTCCGTTACGAGAGATCTAACGCGTCACAGTCCGCAACCTGACAGGGGCTAAGTTAAGAGAACACCCAGAGGTCATTACAATTGGGGGCCGTTCCGGGAAGCGGAAAGGCAAAATTCCAACTCACTTCGAAACGGAATTACCTTTCTGAATACAAAAAATTTTCTTTCTTCATATCCAACACCCAGGGAGTCACTACCAGACTAGGCGGAGATCGATTGAAATAAACAGCCGGAGGGACTAATTGCGACTGGTTGGTTGAAGGAAATGACAGATAAGAAGGAAATCGTGTCGAAAACTTCCAAGGCGACAATTGCGGAGGCACGAAAACCTAAGTCAAGAAAGGAGGCCCCCGCTAAAGGGAGGATTAGTAACATGGCGGAGAGCAAAGAAATGCAGAACGAAGGGACAGGCATAATGCCTAGCGTCCCGGAACCGGCAGTGAATAACAGCTTGGTGGAGAGTGAAGAGCCGAGCATCGAAGGGGGAGAACAAATGATAAGCAACG
>NW_013568937.1:6220-7687 GCF_000499745.2 Eimeria mitis | reverse complement strand
AATCAGAGTGAATCAGTGGCTGATCAAATATTCCGAACGAAAATGGCAGCGACAGAAGACGGGGCCGATAAGTCTGGCGGAGCAGGAATTTCGAGAAATGAAGATTGCAGAGGATCAATGCGGATTACTGGTGAGGAAATATTTAACAGGACGAGCTGTCAAGCAGTGGGATCATGTATACCGATCAGGAATCGATATGACAGACTGGCCTCTGGTGAGTAGTAGACTCTGCGAAAGGTTCCGCGGATTACCGCGGGATAGTATGATACTTCAGATGAGAGATAATGTATGGAAGGGAGATTACAACGAGTATAGTAATGCATTCTCGGATATAGTAATTATGGGAGAAGAGTTGCCAGAACAAGATTTGGTTATGTTCTACCTTGCGGGACTACCTGAGGACATAGGAGATAAATTGACGAAACGTGGGAAGAGGGAATTTCCGACTTGGAACGAAGCGGCAGCGGCGTTGAGGGAATATGTCGTCCCGCTGAATACGTGGCGAGCGAAGGGGAAACGTACAGTGCGGGAAATGCAGGGTGTAGAAAGGCCGCAGGCCAGGGAAGATAGCAGCTCCAAGGCGGACGAAGAGTGGAATAAGAACAAAAATGAAGGCACTAACAATGTAACTCGAAGGCCCTATTCGACGGAAAGAGTGGCTGCATAACGGGAACGAGATGTAATTCGTTGTTTTGAGTGCACTGGAAGGGGCCACATGGGGAGGGAATGTCCCCTGCGCAATGGAGTAGTGAGACGGAGAGGAGAAACTTGCTCAAAATGCGGCTGGAAGGATCATTACGCTAGGGACTGTGCAACGGCACGTCGAATGATGGGTGGAAACCAGAGGGTAAATACGGGGACGAACTCTGAATCGAATGAGGGAGTAACACGGTCAAACGAGAAGGCCTAGGCACTGACGGAGACAAGTGTCCTAGGCCAGAACTAATTAATGGCAGAGTGAGTCAGGTCGTTACGGGATCGAACGCCATTGAGATCTCCAAATCTGCAAAACAAAGTGGCTGGGCGAGAGACGGGAACGAATCGTACGGGAACGAATCGTACGGGAACGAATCGGGAACGCGAATTCAGAGGCATGTGATGCCGATGAGCAGGAGCAGAGATCGAGGGAACGGAAACGGGAACGGAAACGGAAGCGGGAACGGGAACGGAACCATCGAGCGCACATTTCGTACGGAAAGCGAGGAAGTAGAGAAGGGAAGAGGAGATGAATTTATTATACCACCGTGGTTTTGGACGGAAGGAAGTACGGAGGAACATCAACATCACGGGACTCTATGTAGGGTTTGCAGTGGCGGAAGAACAGCGGTGCTGCTGTTGGAGATAATCGGCTATCGTTGCGAAGGTCTACTGGATACAGGGGCGTCAAGGAGTTTTATTCAGCCGAGCATAGTCGAGAGACTAGGGCTGAGAACGAGAGCGTTGACAGAGGAATGTTCCTTTACCGTT
>NW_013568937.1:3163-6060 GCF_000499745.2 Eimeria mitis | reverse complement strand
AACGTATGTAAATGGAAGAACGCGTAGCTTACCGGTGCTAAGAAGAGAGGGAGAGAGGCCTAAGGGGTCTATGGGAAACCGGGAGATGGACAAAACGGAAGCGGACTGTGCCTATGAGGAGTTAGCTAATCAAATATCTAAGATGACGGCTGAGGAAGCAGCGGTATTTTTACGTTCTCCTATTAAGCGCTACAAGGCGAAGCATAGAAAGGCGGGAAGGATAAAAATTAAGGAATTAATTAATCAGGCTAGGAAGAATACTGAAGAAATGAAGGGAACAATTCAGGGATTAAACTGCATTGTCATGTTGCCTGAAGCCGAAGCCGATGTAGACAGACATAAACCGATTGTGGGACAAGGTCGCATGATATGCGCTATTTTAGAGCGGTCGGCGACTCCAGCGGATCGAAAGCGGAAGGAGAACTGTCTGTGGGATCAAGGGACGCATGAGGACAAGGAAGAATCACCCTGGCCTAATGCCATTCTGGAATTTACGGAATTTGACAAGTGGATGGAAGGCGTAGAGGCCCGTAGCTTACCGGAGCAAGTTCTTCAACTATTGAGACAATATCGGCTTCTGTTCCCTGATAGCCTCCCGAATGGACTTCCTCCTAAGAGGCCCTTTGACCACCGGATACTTCTTATTCCTGGAAAGTTACCAACAAAGGCACCTATCTATAAAATGCCACCAGATCATCTGATTCATCACTCTCAGGAAATCGAACGACTCTGCGCAAAGGGATGGATAGGCCCAACTTACTCCCCAATTTGCGCTCCGACAATTATGGGGGAAAAAAGAGATGACGGATCAGGGGAAAGGAAGATGCGCATGGTGATTAACTATCAAGCGTTGAATGCATTAACTATTGCGACTGAATTTCCCATGCCGTGTGTGCAAACCGTTATGGAAATGATAGGGGGAGCAACGTATTTTTCAACTTTAGACCTAGAAGCAGGTTTCCACCAAATAAGAATGGCGAGAGAAGACAGATGGAAAACTGCATTTAGATCAATTCAAGGACTATTCGAATATAAGGTCATGCATTTCGGTCTAAAGGGGGCGCCAGCCACTTTCCAAGCTAATATTAATGCATATCTTCAACCTTTACTCGGCCATGGGGTAACTGCGTATATACATGATGTACTAATATATAGCAAAACTTTGGCGACGCATGTTCGGGTGTTACAACAAGTCTTTGCTATATTTCTTAAAAACCAATTTTATCCGAAGTTGGTAAAATGTAGATTTGCCCAACGGGAATTAACTTATTTAGGCTATACGATAGGTACTGAGGGAATTAAGCCTGTAGCAGATAAAGTGGAAGCCATCAATTTGTGGCCAGAAAACCTTACCAACGAGACGCAGGTGCGTCAATTTCTGGGCACGGTTAATTACTGTAGGATGTTTATGGGGCCGATATATGCAGATCTCGCCCGCCCCTTAGTGGAACTTACGCGCAAGAACGCGCCCTCTGTTTGGACGGAAGAACACAACAATGCGGTCCGACAACTCAAGCAGCGTCTTTCAGAGTTCACGATCTTGCAAGTACCGGATCCTACTAAACCCTTTATCCTTTATACAGATGCGTCGGGCTATGCCATTGGCGCCGTACTTGAGCAAGAAAACAAACCTGTTGGATTTCTTAGTCAGGTAATGACACCGGCTCAACAGAAATATTCTATATACGACCAGGAATTGTTGGCTCTTATATCCGCATTAGACAAATGGAGGCATTTACTTCGAGTTGCGAAGGTTACGGCGTATACGGATCATCAAGCCCTCACCTTCCTTCAACGTTTAAATTCTCAGAAGCCGTTGCGGGGCCGAACGGCGCGTTGGTTGGATTTCCTGGCTGAGTTCTCAGACCTCACGATTACCTATTTACAGGGAGCGAAGAACAAGGTCGCAGATGCAATGTCTAGGCATCCTCAGCATACCAATGGGGAACCCAATAGACTAGACAATATATTAGCTCCTATTGTTCAACAGCAAGAGGAACCGGCTGCGCAGCCTCGCTATTCGACTCGGTTAGTTACGGGATCGGCGCCTCACCCTGATTTCAGGGCAATGATAGGACGGCGTTTGGCTTTGAGGAACCAAAGGAGAGGGGGAGTTGAGTCGCAACAGCCAGCGGGGTCGGCTGATGTGAGTGCAGCCAAGTCGACGCAAGTTTCATCTAGCTCGAGCGGTTTAATACGTGACAATTCAGCCGCGTCAGTTTCGTCAGTTGACGAGCAACAGAGCTCGCTCACGACCGCAGAGATTCTCGCTGAAGCCCCTTCGGCACCTGTGCATTTATCGCCCCAGCGTTGGCGGGAGGCTTATGAACGTTGTTCGTCTTTCAGGGATATTGCGGCGGTAGCAATGCGTAACGGGGACGAAGAGTTTGTGCATCGATTGCAGGGTCGTCGTTATTCGTTTAAATTTAGGAATCCCTACCTCTATGTGCGTATTAATGGATTATGGCGTATTTGTCCACCTACGTTACCAGAGTTTCTTTCCTATATTTTATATTGTCATCACGACCATGTTACTGCAGGTCATCGGGGCATGCGCAAGACCTTCCTTTCTATCAGCAAGTTATATTACTGGCCGGGAGTGAAAGCATATACAATCGCGTATGTCGAGTCGTGTGTGCAGTGTAGAGCCTCGAAATCGATATCGCAGAAGCCGGCGGGGCTACTTCAACCTCTATTCATTCCTTCTCGACGATGGAGTCATGTTAGTTTAGATTTTATTACCGACTTACCTCTCACTCCGCAGGGTCACGATTCTATTCTCGTTATTGTCGACTCACTCAGTAAGATGGCGCATTTTATTCCAACAAAAAAGCCAGCATCAACGGAGGACATTATAGAAATTCTGGCGGATAGATTAATTCGGTATCATGGGTTTT
>NW_013568937.1:2602-3121 GCF_000499745.2 Eimeria mitis | reverse complement strand
CAGTTATGGCAGCTCCTATGTCAGCGATTTCAGATAAAACGGGCGATGTCTTCTTCCTACCACCCGCAAACAGATGGTCAGACCGAGAGACTCAACCGCACATTAGAACAGATGCTTCGAACGTATATCCAGACTGACGAAAATGATTGGGAACGTTTGTTGCCGGCATTGGAACTCGCTTATAACACAACTTCACATTCGTCGACTGAACTCAGCCCTTTTGAGGTTATGATAGGGCAAAACCCAGTGACTGCAGCGGATATGGATATTATAGGAGATCTTGCACCCATGCTTACGCCTCCAATGACGAAGGTATTTCAACAGTTGTGTGACGGAGCGCAAAGTCACATTATGAGAGCTAAGTGGCAACAGAAGTGTTATGCTGATGCTCGTCGACGAGACGTACAATATAATCCGGGCGATCGCATTTGGATTAATAGTCGCAATCTCTCAGCGCTCAATCAATGTTTCAAGCTGGAACCCAGGTTTAGAGGACCCTTCAAAATATTGGAACGTATC
>NW_013568937.1:0-2544 GCF_000499745.2 Eimeria mitis | reverse complement strand
AACGGGGCTCAGGCAAGGACGTGCAGTATCTGGTTAAGTGGAGGGGGGCTCCAGAAGACCGCGCTACCTGAGAGCCAGCGTCTAACCTCACCAATTGTTCTGCTCTACTCAGGGCCTGGCGCCGCTACTATAATAAAGTAAGGTCTCGTCAGGTGCGCCGCAGGGATTAGTTATGCGCACCTATCCTATAGGACCAGTGCTTTGGATCATTACTCTCGCGTTTCAAAGGGGGGGGAAGGAGTGGTGCATGTTGCTGCACCACTTGCGAGTTAGCCAGGCTAGAGAAGTTGGAGTGCGAGATAACGACGAGAACGGGATGCTAGCTATCTCTGTGCGTAAAGAAAGTTGGAAGGTGCTCGACCGGGAGACAACGTTACACTGATAAACGTGAGCAAAGGAGATAGCACAGGAGTAAGGTGGGGAATTAGAGCGGAGGGAACATAAGTATTTAAGGGGACCTAAAGTTTCGACCGGAGGGGGAAGTTGTAGTGCTCTAGCACTACAAGTAAATGCTATTATTACGGTTAGTTAAATTAGAAGATACAAGGAGCGAGGACGAAATAAGTATGACGGAAACTATTAATCCGAGCCTATTTAGCCTAATATAACAAGTAGAGCTGACGCGTTACCAAAGTAGCAGACTTAAGGGGAGAACGGGGGCCAGCACATAGTAGCCAGGGACGGTCGCACCCCGCGGCAAGCAGCCTGTAATGACCTCTGAGTAGTCTACTTTTCGTGTTTCCTTATGAGTCAAGTTTTACATTAAAATTCTCAAGAACCAGCAATTAATATTTCAAAATTCCAGTTCGACAGAAAATGATTTTAAAATTTTATCCTTTTCAAAAAATATCTCCCCCCTTAGGCCCATGACCTTCCGCTATCAATCCCTCGTCGGGCCGCTAGTCGCGGGGACGGCCGACCCGGCAACGCTGCACCGGCGCCTCCTTCGCTCTTAAGTCCTCTACTTTAGCAATTGATCTGACCTATTCGTTACACTATTCTGCATTAGCTTTTATTCGTAATTTAGGTCGTACTTATTTCCCTTTCTCTGTCTTTATCTCCGCTAATTTAAGTTTCTATAGTAACCGCACTTGCTTGTAGTGCTAGCGCACTACACAGCCCCTTGTGGGTTTGCAAAGGAAAGGGGCAAGGGCCCGCGTGGGAACAGTTCTTTGAACGGGAAAAACGATGAAATACGTTTTACTTGAACTGAATTTTGGCTAAAATCCTCCGTTACGGTAGATCCAGCGCAACTGAGTACGTAACTTGTCAGGGGTTAAGTTAAGTGAACACCCTGAGGTCATTACAGCTCCGGCTCTACGTTATGCTACATCAAGAGTGCGGTCACGGCCATTCGCCTGGATTCTATTGTTGTTTGCACGCCTGACACCTGTCATAAAGCTGGCATGTTATTATCGTACGTGAAAATATAAGGCACGCCCTAGGTTACGGATATTTCAGTGTTTCTGGCCTGCCCTGCTGAACCCCAGTGTAGTGAACAGTTCGCCCAGTACCGATAAGTAGGCGCAAACCCTACACCTAGGTGCTACATGCAACAGATATTCGCCAAGCTGACCCCTGGTACAAAATCCATTCTTAAACATTATCGACAGTCCATTTTCTGAAAGGGAAGGAAGGAAAAAACTGATCTCGGGGTTTCGCCCCACCCATCAGTCGTCGGCGACGCGGCTTGGCTTCTCCGCTGGCCCCAAATCCGGGAAGCTGGCGAGCACTATATGTTCTCAACGGCTATTTCCAGTATAAAATAACTGATTGTTTCTACAAATAAACTCGGTTTACACTTTCCTTGCAGACTAGAGATCAAGCGGTCTATCTTGATGCTCGTTGTAGTGCTCGTGTACTACACCCAGGGCATTACACCCACGGCATTCCAACTACTGCTACACTGCCATTATAAAGAAGTAAAGAATCCACGAATGAGCACAACTCGTCGAAAAATTTAATTATTACAATACAGTGATGGTGCATTCCGCCCCTTATTTGAGTTACAGCGGTCAACTGACCACGCACACGCCGACACACAATTGCGGCCGACCATTTTCCAATAGCTCCGTCTGCAGGCGGCTGCGCGGAAGGCATCACCCTATACATCACCCCTAGTTTCATGATATATAGTAAAATGCACTCTTTACTAGTGATGAAATATGCATGATTTTCGCATCTGCGAAACAAGGTATGCATTGGAGTTGCGCAGCTGAACCTATGGCAAAATTGCTTTTTTTTTTCATGCACCTGCCAGCACAGAGTTGTCAATGAGTGAAGCGAGAGGGCTGAAGCTCACACGGACCAGACCTCCCATAACTACATTGAAATTTTAACAACTCTTCCCCCTGTACTCTACCAAACTCGATGGAACGCACATTTGACCTGCGGAATGCGCGTGTTCACCTCACTTATCGCTGCCACCTTGCCACTGTTAGCAGAGGCCAGTGGCACCGCTCAAGTACCGGGAGTTCCAAATACCGGCTCTAAGGTCATTTTCTTACACAGCGTCCTGCGTTCTTATAGAGACCATGGGAGACC
>NW_013568936.1:442-681 GCF_000499745.2 Eimeria mitis | reverse complement strand
TATGAAAAAGAAAATAAATAAAATAGATTGTCTTATAGAGGTTTGTTTTTATTTTATTTTATTTTATTTTGTTTTGTTTTGTTTTGTTTTGTTTTGTATTGTTTTGTTTTGTTTTATTTTTTTTGTTTTGTTTTTATTCTTTTTAATTGGGATAGGCATCGATGTGCTGCTGTTGCTGCTGCTGTTGCTACTGCTGCTGCTGCTGTTGCTGCTGCTGTTGCTGCTGCAGTTGCTGCAGC
>NW_013568936.1:0-189 GCF_000499745.2 Eimeria mitis | reverse complement strand
TGCTGCTGCTGCAGGTGAGGGATGCAAGGGCCCCCCTGACGTCTCGGGGCTGCGTGGGGGCCCTCAAACCCCCGCAGCATTTGCAGCGGCTTATTGTGCTCAACAAAAGTGACCTTGTCTCTCCTTCTGATCTAAAAGTAAGGGTTTAGGGTTTAGGGTTTAGGGTTTAGGGTTTAGGGTTTAGGGTTT
>NW_013568935.1:12036-12178 GCF_000499745.2 Eimeria mitis | reverse complement strand
ATATATAAAGATAAATATGAATACCTGAGCATATCCTGCAGCTGAGTGCCGTCGTTGGGTTTCCCCAGTACCTTAAATATATTTTCAAGTATCGTAAATATACATAAACATAAATATAAATAAACAAATAAATAAATAAATA
>NW_013568935.1:11365-11901 GCF_000499745.2 Eimeria mitis | reverse complement strand
ATATTTTCAAGTATCATAAATATACATAAACACAAATATAGATAGATAGATAGATAGATAAATAAATAAAATAAATAAATAAAAATAAATATAAATATAAACATATATATATATATATAAATACATACCTGAGCATGTCTTGCAGCTGACTATCATCATTAGGTTTGCCTAGTACTTTAAATATATTTTCAAGTATCATAAATATACATAAACATAAATATACATAAATATACACAAACACAAATATAAATAAACAAATAAAAATAAATAAACAAATAAATAAATAAATAAATAAAAATAAATAAATAAATACATACCTGAGCATATCCCGGAGCTGACTATCATCATTAGGTCTCCCCAGCACTTTAAAGGTATTTTCAAGTATCATAAATATAAATAAACAAACAAACAAATAAATAAATAAATATAAACATATATATATAAATATATATATATATATATATATATATATAAACACATACCTGAGCATATCCCGGAGCTGACTATCATCATTAGGCCTCCCCAGTACCTTAAAG
>NW_013568935.1:10054-10434 GCF_000499745.2 Eimeria mitis | reverse complement strand
ATTTATATTTATATTTATATTTATATTTATATTTATATTTATATTTATATTTATATTTATGATTTATAATAAGTAGTTGTTGGGTGGAAGGGTGGTTGCAGCAGCAGCAGCAGCAGCAGCAGCAACGCCAGCAGCAGCAGCAGCAGCAACAACAACAAAAACAACAACCCCACCAGCAACCCCACCACCGCCACCAGCAGCAGCAGCAGCAGCAGCAGCAGCAGCAGCAGCAAGAAGAAGAATAACAAAAATAACAACAACCCCACCCCCCCCTCAACCCCCAACAAAAACAAAAACAACAAAAACAACAAAAAGAATAAAAACAAAAACAAAAAGAACAACAACAACAACAACCCCACCAAAAAGATAAAACGAACCGG
>NW_013568935.1:9858-10025 GCF_000499745.2 Eimeria mitis | reverse complement strand
AAAAAAAAAAAAAAAAAAAAAAAAAAAAAAAAAAAAAAAATAACAACAACCCCACCCCCCCCAACCCCAAACCCTACTCACCGGCAGCTTCGCTGCGCTTTGTGTGTTTGCTGCTGCAGCTAATATTTCGGGGGGTCTATAAGGCAGGGTCACCACGCGGGCTGACT
>NW_013568935.1:9447-9758 GCF_000499745.2 Eimeria mitis | reverse complement strand
GACCCCAAGGGGGCCCCCAGGGGGCCCCCCAGGGGGGCACCCAGGGGGGCACCCAGAGGGGCCCCCCTCTATACAACGCCGGTACTCCTCCTCCTCCTGCTGCTCCTGCTGCTGCCGCTGCTGCTGCTGCTGTTGCTGCTGCTGCTGCTGCTGCTGCTGATGAGGGGCACGAGAAGAGAGAGGGGGAGATGGAGGGGGAGGAGAAAGACCACCAAATGGTAGAGACCATGCTCGGGTACCTGATACACACATAAACCCTAAACCCTAAACCCTCGAAAACCCTCGAAAACCCTCGAAAACCCTCGAAAACC
>NW_013568935.1:9079-9347 GCF_000499745.2 Eimeria mitis | reverse complement strand
GGGCACGAGAAGAGAGAGGGGGAGATGGAGGGGGAGGAGAAAGACCACCAAATGGTAGAGACCATGCTCGAGTACCTGATACACACATAAACCCTAAACCCTAAACCCTCGAAAACCCTCGAAAACCCTCGAAAACCCTAAACCCTAAACGCTAAACCCTAAACCCTCTAAAACCCTCTAAAACCCTAAACCCTAAACCCTACCTGCAGGCTGCTGAGCTAGCAGGGGCCTCATCTTTCTGGCCATGCCTAGGTCTGCAACCTTGAGC
>NW_013568935.1:7358-8979 GCF_000499745.2 Eimeria mitis | reverse complement strand
CCTCATCTTCCTGGCCATGCCTAGGTCAGCAACCTTGAGTACCCCCACTCCCCCTCTCTAACCCCTCAAAACCCTAAACCCTCGAAAACCCTCGAAAACCCTAAACCCTCGTAAACCCTAAACCCTACCTGCAGGCTGCTGAGCTAGCAGGGGCCTCATCTTTCTGGCCATGCCTAGGTCAGCAACCTTGAGGACCCCCACTCCCCCTCTCTAACCCCTCAAAACCCTCAAAACCCTAAACCCTCTAAAACCCTAAACCCTCGTAAACCCTAAACCCTACCTGCAGGCTGCTGAGCTAGCAGGGGCCTCATCTTCCTGGCCATGCCTAGGTCAGCAACCTTGAGTACCCCCACTCCCCCCCTCTAACCCCTCAAAACCCTAAACCCTCGAAAACCCTCTAAAACCCTAAACCCTCGAAAACCCTAAACCCTACCTGCAGGCTGCTGAGCTAGCAGGGGCCTCATCTTCCTGGCCATGCCTAGGTCAGCAACCTTGAGTACCCCCACTCCCCCTCTCTAACCCCTCAAACCCCTCAAAACCCTAAACCCTCAAAAACCCTAAACCCTCGTAAACCCTAAACCCTAAACCCTACCTGCAGGCTGCTGAGCTAGCAGGGGCCTCATCTTCCTGGCCATGCCTAGGTCTGCAACCTTGAGTACCCCCACACCCCCCCGCAGCAGCTCTTCTCCTTCCTTTACTTTTGCTGCCGCAACCAAAATATTTTCGGGTTTCAGGTCGCGGTGTATAACACCACGACCGTGTAGACGAGCTACACCTGAATACTCACACAAACCCTAAACCCTAAACCCTAAACCCTAAACCCTAAAACCTAAACCCTAGAAAATGAATTATAAATATAAACATATATATCTTTATTTTATTAAGTATAAAGATCAATTAATAATTAGCGAAAAAAAATGAAAAAAAAAAAAAAAACACAAAAACCCTAAACCCTAAACCCTAAACCCTAAACCCTAAACCCTCATGATCATACCATTAAGAAGCTGCCAAGCATAGAATTTGAGTGTAGAATGATTAATTTTATTTTGTTGATGGAGGAGACGAACAAAAGAAGCAAAGTCTGAGTAGCATCTCTCTACTATAAGAACAGCAGCTGTCTGTACACCCGAAAGATATACATCAGCAAAGGGTTTAGATAAATGTATACATGTATTCACACCATAAACCCTCAATATATTTATAAACCCTAAACCCTCATATTCAGGTGTATGCACATCTCCATATAAAGAAAACTCCCTTAATACATCTGCTGTTGCTCCCTCTCGCTTATAGTGAGGCAGCAGCAGCAGCNATATAAAGAAAACTCCCTTAATACATCTGCTGTTGCTCCCTCTCGCTTATAGTGAGGCAGCAGCAGCAGCTTAGCTGCGTATCTCTCGCCCCCACCTCCTGCTGCTGCTGCTGCTGCTGCTGCTGCTGCTCCTGCTGCTGCTGCTGCTGCTGCTGCTGTTGTTGATGAGGAGGAGGATGACGGGCATTCACCTGTAGATTGATCTGCTGCAGTTCCTGCTGCTGCAGTTGCTGCTGCTGCTGCAGCAGCACTTTGCTGCTGCGACGCAGCTGCATCTGCAGCAGCAGCAGCACTCCCCCCTCCACCCCC
>NW_013568935.1:5200-7179 GCF_000499745.2 Eimeria mitis | reverse complement strand
CATATAAAGAAAACTCCCTTAATACATCTGCTGTTGCTCCCTCTCGCTTATAGTGAGGCAGCAGCAGCAGGTGGAGCAGGTAAGACCTCAAAAACTCTGCCGTATTGTCCCCTTCCTATCTGCGTATACACCGGAATTTGTATGAGGCCAGCAGCAAGCTGCAGCGTCTGTACACCGCACCACCGCAGCACCCAGCTGCGGCCGTTGGTGGTTTTAAAGGGGGGTTCGGGGGGGACAATACAAACAGAAGAAGCAGAAAAAGAAAAAGAAGAGGAGGAGGAAGAGGAGGAGGAGGAGGAAGAGGAGGAGGAGGAAAGAACCATTAGATATCAGTTTAGCATCGGATGGGATTCGTGCTGCTGCTGCTGCTGTTGCTGTTGCTGCTGTTGGTGCTGCTGTTGCTGCTGCTGTTGGTGCTGCTGTTGGTGCTGCTGTTGGTGCTGCTGTTGCTGTTGTTGTTGCTGTTTTTGTTGCTGCTGTTGCTGCTGTTGCTGCTGTTGGTGCTGTTGCTGTTGTTGTTGCTGTCGCTGCTGCTGCTGATGATGATGATGATGATGGTGTTGCTACTGCTGCTGCTGCTGCTGCGGGGGAGGAGGATAGTGATGCAGGTGCAGCAGCAGCAACAGAAATAACAGCAGCAGGGAGGTGTATGTACACCTCAGGTGTATGTACACCTCAACTATGGTAAGAGAAAGGGGGGGAAGAAGATGAAGAAAAAGAAAAGAGAAAAAGAAAAAGAAAAAGGAAAAGAAGAAAGAGAAGAATAAAAAGAAGGAAGAGAAGAATACAGAGAAAAAGAAGAAAGAGAAGAAAAAGAAGAAAGAGAAAGAGAAAAAGAAGAAAGAGAAGAAAAGAAAGGAGAAGAAAAAAAATAAGAAAGAGAAGAAAAAGGAAAAAAGGAAAAAAAGCAGAAAAATAAAAAGAAAAAGAAAAAGAAGAAAAAGAAGGAGAAGAAAGAAAAAGAGAGAGAGAAGAAAAAAAATAAAAAAGAGAAAGAGTGGAGCTCTCTAAATAAATAAAAAGAAAAAGAAGTGAAACGCTTGCCTCAGTCTCTTTGTCTCCTTTCTGCTGTCTCTTTCATCCTCAGCTGTATATACACCCCAAATATTCAGCTGTACATACACCGCAGCTGCATGTACACCTCAGCTGTATATACACCTCAGCTGTATATACACCTCAGCTGTGTATACACCGCAGCTGCGTATACACCGCAGCTGTATATACACCTAAAATATTCAGCTGTATATACACCTCAGCTGTGTATACACCTCAGCTGTGTATACACCTCAGCTGTACATACACCGCAGCTGCATATACACCGCAGCTGTGTATACACCGCAGTTGTATATACACCCCAGCTGTATACACACCTCATATCACGAGGTGTATGTACAGCTCAAATATTCAGCTGTCTGTACACCTGAAATATAGAGCTGCATATACACCCCAACGGAGAAGGATCTGTTGCTGCTCCTGCTGCTGCTGCTGCTGCTGCTGCTGTTGCTGCTGCTGCTGCTGCTGCTGCTGCTGCAACTATAGGTTAGTGGTGATGAGGTGTACATACACCGCAGCAACAACACAAAGAAGACAAAGAAAAAGAAAAAACAAAAAACAAAACAAACACAAAAACAAAACACCACCAACACACAACCCACCGCCTCACCACCACCGACCCCCAGCCCCAAGAGCCTCGAACCCTTATAAACCCTAAACCCTAAACCCTAAACCCTAAACCCTAAACCCTAAACCCTGAAAACATAAACCCTAATAAAAAAAGGGTAGATTAACACTTTATAAATACAAATATATAAACATGCAGCAACCAACTATATCTATGTTTTATATTCTTTTATGATCTGGTCGCTCTCGGGCTTAGGGTTTAGGGTTTAGGGTTTAGGGTTTAGGGTTTAGGGTTTAGAGAGCGCGTTTGCTCGGTGGTTCTCTGTTTGTATTTGTGTGATATATTTTATTAATTTTAT
>NW_013568935.1:4622-5100 GCF_000499745.2 Eimeria mitis | reverse complement strand
AGAGCGCGTTTGCTCGGTGGTTCTCTGTTTGTATTTGTGTGATATATTTTATTAATTTTATTTTTTTTTTGTTTTATTTTTTTATTTCTATTTCTGCATCTTTTTCTTTTTCTTTTCAGTCTATAAGCTGCTGCTGCTGCTGCTGCTGCTGCTGCTGCTGCTGCTGCTGCTGCTGCTGCTCTCTCCTTCTTGAGGTGTATGTACACCTCACCCTTTTGTTTCTGCTGAGTACTCCTTTTCATGTTTTCTTCGTCGAGTACAAATACCCCTTTGTTATGCCCAGACACCCCAAACCCTAAACCCTAAACCCTAAACCCTAAACCCTAAACCCTAAACCCTCAGCAGCAGCTCCCCCTTGTCTACGCTTCATACTTGCAACCCCAAGGGTTAGCAGCAGCAGCCTCAGGCGCCACCGGATGCTGCCGCATGCGGCTGGTCCGCCTGGTAGCCCGGGGTTTAGGGTTTAGGGTTTAGGGTC
>NW_013568935.1:4460-4587 GCF_000499745.2 Eimeria mitis | reverse complement strand
CTCAGTGCTGCTTATGATCTCTCTAGGTACCCCGTAAACCCTAAACCCTAAACCCTAAACCCTAAACCCTAAACCCTCGCAACCCTCTGCTGCTCTAAACCCTAAACCCTAGACCCCTCTTCACCCG
>NW_013568935.1:3465-4360 GCF_000499745.2 Eimeria mitis | reverse complement strand
TAAACCCTAAACCCTAAACCCTAAACCCTAAACCCTAAACCCTCAGCAGCAGCTCCCCCTTGTCTACGCTACATACTTGCAACCCCAAGGGTTAGCAGCAGCAGCCTCAGGCACCACCGGATGCTGCCGCATGCGGCTGGTCCGCCTGGTAGCCCGGGTTTTAGGGTTTAGGGTTTAGGGTTTAGGGTCTAGGGTTTAGGGTTTAGGGTTTAGGGTTTAGGGTTTAGGGATGAAGCTCATCGCCATCTTCGTCTGCCGCTGCCCCGCCGGCTCTGAACACGCCGTCTTTCTCAGTGCTGCTTATGATCTCTCTAGGTACCCCGTAAACCCTAAACCCTAAACCCTAAACCCTAAACCCTCGCAAACCTCTGCTGCGCTAAACCCTAAACCCTAGACCCCTCTTCACCGCCTCAGCTGTACACACAACTCGGAGGGTTTTATGCAAAACCACCAAAACCCTCTCTCTTCATTCAATACCCCAGGCAAACAAATTTAGGGTTTGTACCAGTTGAGGGTTTAGGGTTTAGGGTTTAGGGTTTAGGGTTTAGGGTTTAGGGTTTGTGTTTCAGCTTTTCCTTCTACCAACGAAACACCGTAAAAGAAGGCCTCAAATTTGTTGCCAGGACCGCCATCCCGAGGGTTTGTCTTCTTGCCTAGGGTTTAGGGTTTAGGGTTTAGGGTTTAGGGTCTAGGGTTTAGGGTTTAGGGTTTAGGGTTTAGGGTCCAGAAAGCTGCGGTGTTTTTTTTTTTTTCACTGTCTCCTTGATTTCATCCTCTGTGTCTGTGTTTTATTTCTTCTACATAAAAACAAAATCAAAGCTTTAGGGTTTAGGGTTTAGTAGGGTTTAGGGTTTAGGGTTTAGGGTTTAGGGTTTGTGGGGTGTATACGCAGCTA
>NW_013568935.1:2507-3365 GCF_000499745.2 Eimeria mitis | reverse complement strand
TTAGGGTTTAGGGTTTAGGGTTTAGGGTTTAGGGTTTAGGGTCTAGGGTTTAGGGTTTAGGGTTTAGGGTCCAGAAAGCTGCGGTGTTTTTTTTTTTCACTGTCTCCTTGATTTCATTCTCTGTGTCTGTGTTTTATTTCTTTTACATAAAAACAAAATCAAACCTTTAGGGTTTAGGGTTTAGTAGGGTTTAGGGTTTAGGGTTTAGGGTTTGTGGGGTGTATACGCAGCTCCCACTCAACAGCCAGCAAGAAGTAGAACATGAGGGTTTCTCTGCTTTTGTTTATCGGTACCCAGACTCTCTCGCTCTTCTCGCTGTAGGAGATAATCAATACCCTAAAAGGTATAAACCCTAAACCCTAAACCCTAATCTAAACCCTAAACCCTAAACCCTAATCTAAACCCTAAACCCTAAACCCTAATCTAAACCCTAAACCCTAATCTAAACCCTAAAGCCCACTCTAAACGCTGAACCGTACTTTAAACGCTAAACCCTAAACCCTACTCCAAACCCTAAACCCTACTCTAAACCCTAAACCCTAAACCATACTCTAAACCCTAAACCCTAAACCCTAATCTAAACCCTAAACCCTACTCTAAATCCTAAACCCTGCTCTACACCCTATACTCTACTCTAAACCCTAAACCCTACTCTAAACCCTAAACCCTAAACCCTACTCTAAACCCTAGGCCTTAACCCCTCAGACATAAACCCTAAAACATATTTAAACCTTAAACCCTACTCTAAACCCTAAACCCTTTTCTAAACCCTAAACCCTATTCTAAACCCTAAACCCTCGTAAACAATCTCTGGCGTTTAAAATTCTTTCTGAATGAGGGTTTAGGGTTTATAGTTTC
>NW_013568935.1:2172-2338 GCF_000499745.2 Eimeria mitis | reverse complement strand
TTAAAACACAACTCACAGATATACTCAAAAAATATAAAGTTTGTCTTTATTTATTTATTTTTTTATTTTTTTTTTATTTTTATTTTTTTTTATTTATTTTTTTATTTTTTTTGTTTAGGTACTTGTTTGTTTGTTTTATTTGATTGTTTAGGTTTTTATTTACTTT
>NW_013568935.1:446-775 GCF_000499745.2 Eimeria mitis | reverse complement strand
GTTATATTTATTTATTTTTTATTTTTTTACTTATTTGTTTATTTATTTATGTATTTATTTGTCTTGTTTATTTATTTATTTTGTTTATTTATTTTATTTATTTATTATTCTTTTTACTTTGTTTATTTATTTATTTACTTTCTTTTATTTATTTTATTTATTTATTTATTATTTTTTTGTTTTGTGTATTCATTTATTTATTTATTCTTTTATTTATTTATTTTATTTATTTATATATTTATTTATTTATTATTAAATTTTTCTGTTTTTGTTTTATTTTATTCACAAAAATAAATAACATAAATATAATAAAAAAATAAAGAAAGAGA
>NW_013568934.1:513-682 GCF_000499745.2 Eimeria mitis | reverse complement strand
GCAAATGTTCGCTGCTCTGTTACCTCAGCCTGCACCAGCAGCAGCAGCAGCAGCAGCAGCAGCAGCAGCAGCAGCAGCAGCAGCAACAGCAGCAGCAACACGAGCTGCAACAGCAGCAGCCACTGCCCCCCCACTCCCTCATCTGGCTATACTATCTATCGCCATTCTT
>NW_013568934.1:0-168 GCF_000499745.2 Eimeria mitis | reverse complement strand
AAACCCTAAACCCTCGGAGCGGTGTGCGCTCGCCTGTATGGGGGGTTTGGTTTATACAAAAAAATAAAAAGGGAGATATTGTTTTTATTTTAATTAAGAAATAAAAATAAAAATAAAAAGAAAAAGAAAAAAAGAAAAAGAAAAGAAAAAGAAAGAAAAAAAAACAGA
>NW_013568933.1:772-862 GCF_000499745.2 Eimeria mitis | reverse complement strand
GGTGCAGCACCAACAGCACTCGCCGTTGCTGTAGTCTTGAGCCACCCCGCTGCAGCAGCTGCAGCAGCAGCAGCAGCTGCTGCTGCTGCT
>NW_013568933.1:389-534 GCF_000499745.2 Eimeria mitis | reverse complement strand
GGGAGCAGCATGGTGCAGCACCAACAGCACTCGCCGTTGCTGTAGTCTTGAGCCACCCCGCTGCAGCAGCAGTAGCGCTTCACTGGACAGAAGCAAGGGGGGGCAAGGGCACGCCAGCAAGAGCTGCTGCAGCAGCAGCAGGCAC
>NW_013568933.1:0-129 GCF_000499745.2 Eimeria mitis | reverse complement strand
CAGCAGCAGTAGCGCTTCACTGGACAGAAGCAAGGGGGGGCAAGGGCACGCCAGCAAGTGAAAAAAAAAAGATCCACAAGAATACGATTGTCCTGCTGCTGCTGCTGCTGCTGCTGCTGCTTGTAGCTC
>NW_013568932.1:422-683 GCF_000499745.2 Eimeria mitis | reverse complement strand
CGAGCAGCAGCAGCACGAGCAGCAGCAGCGCGAGCAGCAGCAGCAGCAGGGGAAGCTGCTGCACGAGCAGGAACTGCAGCAGCAGCCACAGGAGGAACAGCAGCAGCAGCTGCAGCAGCTGCAGCAGCTGCAGCAGCTGCAGCAGCTGCAGCAGCTGCAGCAGCTGCAGCAACCGAAGAAGGAAGATGTTTACTTACGTGGGCCTCCTGCTGCTGTCCCCCTGAACAAGGAGCAGCAGCAGCAGCAGCAGCAGCAACCAGT
>NW_013568932.1:0-282 GCF_000499745.2 Eimeria mitis | reverse complement strand
AGGCAGCAACTCTGCCTGGGCCTCAAATAAAGAAAACGAAGACCCCGCTGCAGCAGCAGCAGCAGCAGCACCTGAAGCAGCAGCAGCAGCAGCACAACCGCCACCAGCAGCAGCAGCTGAAACAGCAGCAGCAGCACCAGCAGCAGCACCAGCAGCAGCAGCAGCAGCAGCTCCAGCAGCAGCAGCAACAGGAGGTTACTAGCTGCATTTATATCTGTTTATAAACGCAGCAAAAGAAGCAGCAACTGCAGCAGCAGCAGCAGCAGCAGCAGCAGCAGCAGC
>NW_013568931.1:411-683 GCF_000499745.2 Eimeria mitis | reverse complement strand
ACCCTAAACCCTAAACCCTCGATACCTTCCATGCACTGAGTTGTTCAGCATCAACAGAGTTTGGGTCTTTCTAACCCCTAAACCCCAAACCCTAAACCCTAAACCCTAAACCCTCGATACCTTCCATGCACTGAGTTGTTCAGCATCAACAGAGTTTGGGTCTTTTTGTTTAATCTCTGCGTCAATGGAAGCCATCCGAGCCAACAACAAACGCCAAAGAGGCCCCCGAAGCTGCAAAAAAAAAAAAAGGGTTTAGGGTTTAGGGTTTAGGG
>NW_024015404.1:2500-4471 GCF_000499745.2 Eimeria mitis | reverse complement strand
CCCCTAAGTGGGTACTAAGAAAGAAAAAGAAATGATTCACACTGCCCCACAGGTGTTTGCAAAACGCAAAGAAGTTTTGAAGTTCGATGGCGCCGAGCTTTCCTGTGCTTCTTTCGTCAGAAACTCAAACAAGAACAACAACCCGTAGCCTGCTGTCCTGTACCGTCGGGGCAGAGGGGGGGAAACCAACTTGAATTTGCAAGTATGAAGTATATTTAAGTATTATTTCGAAGAAAACAGAATGCTATGATGCAAAAGAACAGCGGTGAAGCCATTTCAAACCAAGCATGCGTACACAGCGTCTACGCAGCAGCCCGAGGCACTACCGGCGGCGGAGAGGCCGACCAGCCCACCGGTCCTGCTGCGCGATCCACCACTATAAACCCAAAATTTTCAGTATTTTAATATTCAATTGAGAAGTGTTTTTGATTTTAAGAGGATTTATCCAAGGGATACCGCCAAATGCACTGCTTTCTCCTGCGTGCAAAGCTCTAAGCCGTGGCTTTCGAGTTGAACGGTTCTGCCGACAGCATCGTCATGTTCGCTGCATCTTCTTTGCCTTCTTTTGAACCAATTTCAGCAATACACCCGTTTTCAGTTCTTAATCCACTGAAACTTTCAGATTCAGTGGTTGATAGAGGGGGAGTTAGCACAGCCGAATGTGTGTTTCCGGTTTCTGCATTTCTCGCTACGGCTTTTGAATATCGATTGCTTTCTTCTCCCGGTATACTTCTTCTGCTCGTAAGAGTCTTCAGATGCCCAGAACCTCCCACTAACAACGCTGTCGTGTGCGTGTAGGGGGTCTCACCTTCAAGCCTGTGCGCAGTGCATTGGGCTCCGCGGGCACACAGGATATTCCCCTGTCCGTACACCTGGTCAGCTTTCCCTCATTTATTGAACAGAACGATGAGCTCTTCTATGCCCATAATGCTCCCCTGGGGCTCGAGGGCCCCCCCTGGGGGTCTGGGGGGTCTACCGGGCTCCGCGGTGCCTATGGAGGGCGCCGGCTTCTGTGGTTTAGATGAGAGGCCGTGGGGGCCCCCAGGGGCCCCCCCCCGCCTCGTACCCCAGGGCGGATACCTGCGAATGTCGCAGTCTCTCAAGTGGACCCAGGGAGGAGTTGTCGTCGAAAGCCACTCCGCCAGCGCGCAGGTTCTGTGTTCTGTGGGGCCCCCAGCAGCAGCTCCGGTAAGGCTGATGTTTGTTTGCTTCATAAGAGCGATGCTTATCACTGCATTTTCTCTATATTTGCTTTCTAGAGAACAGAAGAGGAATGTGTGTTACACCCGCAGACAGCAACAGATGCCGCATGCATAGAAAGCTTAAAAGCCCATTCAACCCCTAGCAGGATATATAAAACAAATCAGAAAGGAGCAGGTCTTCTTGCTGCTGCTGCTGCTGCTGCACACTGAAACACATTGCTGAGGTGTAGGGTGGCAGCTGTGTGTGTTGTGTGTGTGGCGATGCAGACGAAGAACTTTGGTTCTTCAGGCCGCAGCAGCAGCAAAACGACATTACACAGCAGCAACACAAACAGCTGGGGGGCCTCGCCGCAGCTGGGGGGCCCCAGAAGAGGTACTGGGGGGCCCCCAACCGTACCCATTGTGGCGTCTGCTGCTTCTGTTAGCGCTCACTACACCGCGGGGGGCCCCGCAGGCAGAGGAGAGGTGAAAGCTGTGCAGTTCGTGAGGAGAATCGAGGTCGTACACACCACCACTGCTGCAGTGCAGCAGCAGCAGCAGCAGCAGCAGCAGCAGCAGCAGCAGCAGCAGCGGTACAGCAGGAGCAGCAGCAGCAGCAGCAACAGCGCTTGCAACAGCAGCACTGGGTCGCTTGCAGCTGCCTATGGATTCAATACAGGCATCGCCGAGGCCCTTGAAGGTACCCAGCAGATATATAAATAATAATTTGTGTTTTTTTATTATTATTTATATATTTATAATATTATTATTTATATATTTGTAATAAACA
>NW_024015403.1:0-4473 GCF_000499745.2 Eimeria mitis | reverse complement strand
CTCTTCTTGCTTGCATCCTTCACGCGAGTCTACGCAATTCGTGTTGGCCACGCCCCTGGCACTGCCCACCCTTCGTTATTCCTGTTCTCCCCAAAACAATACCAGTCGTGTATAAACAAGCTAATTGCCACTGCCATTAAACGTTTGACACAAATGATCGCTTAGTCGCTGCCGCCACAAACGCAATTTCAAGCTACACAGATGCGGCATCACCCATTCACTAGACGCGCTCGTAATGTACGACTCGATCTCGCAAGTGCATATCGCAACGCCAAGGTATCCTGTCAATGCGTATACCAAAGGGAGCAGTTAAATCAAACGAACCCTCGCTTCTTCTTTTTATCACTCCAAATTTAAACGCGTACACACCTACTTCCACGCCAACCATCAAACTGCTTGAAACATGAACGCAACCATAAATGCGTCAATACTTTGAATGTGCTACGCGTTCTGCAGGCAGAATGCAAGCCATGCCATTTGCTGAATGCGTTCATGCTCCGCAAATATGGACTATTATTGTGCGCATACTTTCTGGGCAAAACAACGCGCGATTGCAACGCCCGAGAAGGCATTGTCGCATCGCGGTCATGGACGTCCCCAAGCAAACCGCATAACCAAACGATGCTCACGAATGCAGGTTCCCTAGCTTTCCGCCAAATGCTGCATATCTCCCATTCGGCAGACGGACCCTAGCTTTACCAGCGCAAGCAAACCAAACCTAATTTGATACCAACTGCAAAACAGTGCAGTTGGCTACATGGCGCGTCCTCCCCGATTCGCTATTGTTGGGATACCGACGATAATCAAAACCTTCAGCAAGTACTGGAAACACGGCAAGCGTGCAAATAGAGAACCTGCCTCTCACGTGCCTCTGCCAGCATTGTTGGAGCCCTACGAACAGCTTGCCGTGAGGCGGCGAGCTCGGAAGCAGCACATTCGTAAATGCAAATGCATCGAACCCAAAGTAGCCGTAACAGGTCTAGCCGAAAGTAGAACACCTGCCTTTTCTTTGGCATCCGCTTTTATTATATCTGCTGATAGCAACACGGATTACTCGTTCCTTCGCGCAAGCTCCATGAGTATTGTCCAGGTGGTGGTGGCCCGGCTTTTGGCCATCGCCCGCCCTTCGCGGTTCCTGTTGTTCGCATAACAACTACCACCGTGCGCAACTGGGCTGGTCGTCAATACTACTACACGTTTGACAAACGTCACCCCGCAATCACTCCTGCTTTCCACGGCGCACTGCGCTACGCCGATACTGCTTGACAAAGACACTCAGATCGCTTATAATAACAGACTCTTTCTCGCAAACGCGCCTTGCAGCGCCGAATCCCCCCGCCTTAGTAGATATCAAGGAAAAAGACCGTCTACGCGATACGAGCCTACGCTCCACAGACTGTAACACCATGCATCTGCACGCATGCAGATACACATCCATGCCTGGTCTCGTACAACCTGAAACGCCAATTACCAGAAGCACGCTGAGCAGTGTGTTGGATTCTAAAGGCATACGCACTGGGGAAAGTCGCGCACCAAACCAGCGCCAGAGATGGCTTCGCAACGCCCATGCCGAAGACGCTCGCACGCGAACTCCAGAACTCCACGNAACCAGCGCCAGAGATGGCTTCGCAACGCCCATGCCGAAGACGCTCGCACGCGAACTCCAGAACTCCACGATGTTAACAATCACTGGCACACTAGATACCGTTGCGATGCTGCGCAAAACCCTGTTATTAGACGGAAAGGGATTCATGCAGGAAAAACCAAGTGTGTACCGTAACACCAACAGAAAAACTAATCAGCTGGTGGCGTGCGGCATCCTTCGCCTTTCGCGTCTTTTTAGTAGACCCACGAATATTGCAGATGTTGTAGACGTACTTGACACACGGCGGGCGTGCAGCTAGAGGACATTGCTCCAGTTCGTCCATGACGACCGTGTTGGAGTGCTGCGGACACTAGACCGTGAAATGGCGAGCTAGAAGGAATATCGATAGCGCATTCAATACTAGAATGCACTCTGTAAGCAAAACAGCTAAGCTAGCCTTGCCAAACTCGAAAGATTCGCGTACTTTAAGTGCTCCCTTTTCTCTTCTGCCATCCAATAGCCACGCAATTAACTGGCCGCTGCGCCGTCAATCGTGCACGTGCCATCGAGAACTACGCAATTTATGCTGGCTACGACCCATGCCGCAGACCGACATTCGTCATTCCCAGAAGCTTGGGCACAACAACCGTCATACACTACCCGGCTGGAGGTCAGTCCTACTAAGCGTTCGGTGCGAAATCGTTGCGCAGCGGCTGCTGTTCCCTACTACGCCTTCCGCGTCACGCTAACGCATAGAGCAGAGCCGAAAATTTCTGCCCCTGCATATGGGCAGACACGAATACGGCAAAACGAAAGCCTATGCTTTCCCATGGTGCGACGTTAGCACGCGTGTAGACGCACATCCATGCCTGCCATCAGACCCTTCGAACAGTAGCAGTCTCCATTGCCTCGTCCGCCAGATTCGTTTGGTTTTAATCGCATACGCCCTGGGAGCAGCAGTATGCAACCATAACGCCAGAAAAGGTTTCACCCCGCCGCACAGTTGCGCCTTCGCACACAAAATGCATATCTACGCGATGCTTACGCATGCATATCCCGTAGCGCTCCGCCACATACTACATACACTCGCGCTGAAGGCAGAATGTCATTGTAAGGTGCACAATTCGTGCGGGGGCAATATATTCCTCCGGTCCCGCGCCTTTTGCTAAGAACTACCCCCAAGGAAAAAGGGGATTACCGCTTATACTACTACACGTTCGACGTCCATCAGCGGAGTCGCTACTGCCCTTTACCGTATGCTCAGATGCAAGCACACTGCTTCAGCATTTCAAAATTGTCTGTAATGCCGAACTCTGTCTCGCAAATGCATATCGCGGCGCCGAAACACCGCACCCCCAGTAGAGGCCAAAACAAATCATGCTTTAATCAAAACAAACTCATACACCTTCACACACTGCAACTCTAGAGATCTGCAGGCATGACCATACTCATATGTGCTTGCTCTCATACAAGCTGGAGTAGAACGGTACCCATACCCGGATCATTCACCCCCGCGTATGGCTTACTCACAGCTTGGGGGTCATTTTCCTACGCGATGACGTCCTCATGCTGGATCAGAGTGCACGTTCAAGTACAATGCGGTGCGAGAGCCCGAACCCGCCTACACATGGCAAAGCACCAACTGCTGTTGTTTTCAGCGCAGAGCACCTTCGTGCAACTAAAGAGCTCAGAGCAAGGCGCCCTCCAAACTGATGAAACAGTTGGGCGTCTTCAACTGCATGGTCTTCAAAATTGTACCGCAACAAGCTTGTTACGTTGAAGGCGCATAGGCTGATACAAAGCTCTAACCCCGGCGCCGTGAGGAACAATCTAGGCTAATATACAGGATGAGTGCTCTCAAATTACATCTGTGCTTGATGACAAAAGCTCGAGCATTCGTGCAACGCCTGCAGGAGGCGCAGTGCCAAGCGGCCTATGATGGCGCCCAGGCGATCCGTATATTCATTCCGTTTCTGCGAACCTGAGTATACAGCACCCTCTAATCTAGCGACTGTCAGTTATTATCAGCGAAACGTCGAGACGCAATCCCGTCGCTGAGGCTTAGTTGTATTTAGCACGAGTCATGTACATGTACATTATTATTACGCCATCTCCAACAGGAGGCCTCTGTGAAGTACATTTACATGACAGGGCTGAACAGACCACCAATACGGTACAAAGCAGAGGTTTGTGCGCCTGTATAGCGAGCCCCCAATGCTGATAGCTCTTCCAGCCGGCAAGGCCCTAGTTCTGCTGCTGGCGAAATCTAGTACACATGCAACGACCCTAAAACGCTCGGTCTATGGCAACGCGCGCAACGCCCTTGATCGCATCCCCTTCACATTCCTTCCCGACCCACGCTGCCAACAGCTCCGCACCAACACGCAGTTCTCAACCGACCCACGTCTCCACCGCAGCTTCAGTTAATCAACTCGAATGAAAAACACGCCCAGCCGGCAGAGCACTCTCAAGAATATACACAAACAAGCCAAACGCAATGTTCATAGCAATGCCACAAGACAGCGCACGACCTCCTACACGGTTCGAAAGGCAAGGTCTAAATCCTGCTGCTCGCGGAATCAGGCCCACCCACAAGCCAGTTGCAACGCACCTTCTATTGCAACACGCGCAACGCCCTTGATCGCATCCCCTTCACATTCCTTCCCGATCAACGCTGCCAACAGCTCCGCAGCAACACGCAGTTCTCAACAGACCCAGGTCTCCACCGCACATTTCGTCATTCAACTCGAATAAAAAACAAGTCCAGCGGGCAGCGCCTTCTCAACAAAGTACACCAACAAGGCAAACGCAATGTTGCTAGCAATGCCACGAGACAGCGCACGACCTCCTACACGGTTCGAAAGGCAAGGTCTACATCCTGCTGCTCG
>NW_024015402.1:0-4477 GCF_000499745.2 Eimeria mitis | reverse complement strand
TAACAAGCGATCTCAGTGTGCTGAAGCGGTGGGAGGTGCAGAAAAACTATCTCCTCCTAGCTCAGCCATGCTCGCCTTGGGCATCTGCTGTTTCAAGGTGATTCGGCACATTGGAATGCGTGTGTAGTGCCGCATCTGGCGTAACAGACAATATGACTAAACTCACGCTAAATTGTGTCACGCGTTAAGTGATATACCTTCCTCGGTTTCGAGTTCCGACTCTAGCTGGTCTCCCAGAAAAAAGAGCTTCGAGGAGACCTAAAGCAGCCGGCTGCATCGTCCGGCAAATGGGAATTAAGCTTCTAGTTGCTTCGCGCAACCTGGTTCAACTAAGCTCTGTCAGCCTCCCGGCGTTTTCACAATATATGGAAGAGGGTTAACCAGGGTGCACATGCGAGCATCTTGAATCTGTGCAGCTTGTCTGCGCACTTCTACAGTCGCGGTGAGCCCACGCTGCATCAGACGGTATGCATATGCGTTGCAATGCCCAGCAAGTATGCCACTAGAAGCTAACGGATCTTTTCGATCCAGTTACGGGTACTGCTACGATGCAAGCTATTTGACTGCAGTCATGGATATGTGTGGAGACTCTTGCAAAGGCTTCGGATTACGGAGGGAGGGGGGAGAGTTCTCCACTCTGCATCACCCACGTTTGCCTATCTACTTGTTAAAGTTGTTGTGACAATGCGATATGCGTCTGCAGCACTGCGTTTCACAACAGAAGATTTCAGTGAAATGGCTCGGCGTTGGATGGGCAGNGGCTCGGCGTTGGATGGGCAGCGGAAAACGCTGTAGGAGGACGGAGCGCGTACGCGGTGATTTGTATCAAGCTTTTCCCTCCGTGCTTTCTTCACCTTCAAACTTTCGTATCTTTTTTGTCCATGAAGCGTTTCGAGAAGAATGCCTAATGCAGACAGTTGCGTCGTCCTCCCGGTGGGGATTAAGCCCTGGCATTTTCGCTTGCTGTGGCTAGACCCAGCGCTGTGAACAGATGGGAGTTCCTGCATTATTTGGCGGAGAGGTAGACAAGATACATTCATGAGCAGCATGGAGTTAAAGTTTCCGTTTGCGCATCTACGTCTACAGTTTGGCTATGCCGTGTCTGGTGGTGCGATCGCGCCTTGCTTTGCCATAAACGTATGTTACACGTATGTCATTGGAAGCTAGCGGATATGCTCGACGCGGTATGGAAATTAATACGATTCAGGCTGTATGACAATGGAGACGGGTACATATGGGGATTCGAAGCTTGGGAAGAGGCTTGACACTGACAATCCTATGGTCGCTAGAACCTCCTAGCCCGCATTTTGCTGCACGTGTACTGCCATTCGACCAAACCTATATCGTCTAGTTTGTCACAATGTGCGTCTCACACACAAGTCAGACAGCCAAACCAATTTGAATCAGGAGATACCAAAGGAGAAGATGCTTGGAGAAGGACAAGCAGCTTTCTCTCCTCATCCCTGCTTAACCCCTACTACGATGGAACTGACTCATTTGCTGGTCTCCCAGCACGCAGCGTCCGGGATATGAGACCTGATGCAGCCGGCTCCATTGCTGTACACTTGTAGACTTCTAAACCCGTGGTATTTGTCGGAGGCCTAGCGAACCTTCATGCATGGAGATGGATGTATGCTGTTTGTGTGAGCGCATCTACGGAGGAGTAGCATTTTGTGCTTTTGTGAGGGCGCTCCGGTGAACAGGAAGTACGCGCGTAGAAACACACTCAACTGGCCGGCGCAGTCATGGGTTGGTTTACGTTTTATACTGTCTTATTAGGCGTGGATGTATATATATATATATATATATATGTATATGCATATATATATGGATTCGTCCGGAGGAGGAGCGGGAGTACCTTCTTCTGCTTCAACCGCGCTCTGCTTTGGTCGCAACAGGTCCGAGGTGTCTTTCCACTGCGATTTGCATTTGCGAGATTGGCTTTAACATACAAAAGGACCTTGATAAAATGGGTGGGGGCCTTCGCGTCCAGAACAATACTTGCTAAAATGCAGCAGCGAATGCGCGGTACTGAATTCCAAACGTCTAGCGGTAAACCCTTTTCGTCTCCGGCTTTCGCGAGTCTCGAACACCTCCCAACAAGAAGCATTGTGACATGGAGCACCCAGCTGGACCGTCCGGCGGTTGTGATTAAGTGAGTGTTTGGTTCGTTTGCGCTGTTTGTAATCAGCTCCCTTCGCGGAAGGGAGTAACCGCAGCATTGAACAGAGAGTTAGCTAGGGTGCATGCATAAGCATCATGCGGTTGTGCAGGTTGTGATCTCACGTCTACGGCCGCAGTGCTGCTACCCCGTAACTGGCCTAGCGATCCCGCGCCGATTTGCCCAGGACGTATGCCGATGCACGCAAACGCGTCTCCTTGGCGCGTTTATGGGTTAATGGATGACGGTTCATGCCAGGTTGCCTGACGACGCACGTGCATATACATAGGGATTCGCGAACAGCTTTGGAATAACGCTTTGAGGACAAAACGCTGCTCTTCCTCTCGTCGCTATTCACGTGTCCGAAGTGCGTTTGCGCTCCGAGGTGCTTGTGCGAGGGCACAGTTGTCAAAGCTAGCGATATGAATGCGCTGCTGCTGCATTATAACTAAAGCGGAACACGTGGTAGAAAATACGCGATGACTTGTTGCAAACGCCTAGCCGCAGCGACACCAGCTTGGCTGCGTATGATATGCGTTGTTTAGCGGTGNTGACTTGTTGCAAACGCCTAGCCGCAGCGACACCAGCTTGGCTGCGTATGATATGCGTTGTTTAGCGGTGAAGGGGAGTAGCGGATGGCTGGCGGACACCCACTGCCGGGCCAAAACGAATCGCTGAAATATTCATGATGCTTGAACAGAAGAGCGGGGGGCTCAACAGCTCATTGCGTAGCTGTTAAAAAGCACAAAAACGAGCGACATCCCCAGGGCGGGCAGGGTTTTCTCGTTTGTCGAGATTTGTCAAGTTGTAAAGGCGATTCTATATGTATATTTTTGTAGTCGGCACTGAATGAGCGCGAGGTGTGCTTGTGCTGGTTGCAACCCTCTTGTATCCGCCTGGAATGCTGGGCTCTCGGGAGGCCCTCTGGCGCTTCGATATCGCGCTGCTTTGCTCAGGAGGTATGCGTGTAGGAATAAGCTGGTCGGCTCGGCGCAGCTCTGACTTCGTCTGCGTTTCTGGCTGGTTTGGTAACATGAATGCATGCATGTCTGTATGCACGCAGATCTACGGAGATATAGGGATAGCCGTTGTGGTGGCGCGATTTGCCTTATTACCAGCACTGTCGAGGAAGCCGTGCAATTCAGAGGGGGAAGTAAACGGTTGTGGCTTCTGCATATACAGAGCGTTATCTCTTCGGTGAAAATTATTGAGCATTTGTATTGCCAGTTAACGGCATGCAATTTTGGAAATTCACATCATGGTGCCAGGTCGTGCAGTGTATGGCAATGCGGTGACGGAACTGTATACAATGCGTTTGTGAAGACGTAGTGAATGCGAATGAAAACAGGAGTGGTGCTTGTCATCCCCAATCGCACGTATATACGTTCGCATTAGGGGAGGGAAGTGTTCTGCAGTTCGTGTGCGGATGGTTGAAGGCCTTGATGCGTCGCTAACGACGGTGATTTTTTATACCAAACACACAGCCGGCTGTTAACGGATTGCACATAGAGCAGCCAGCAATGCTAGCGGTTACTTCTGAGGACTACAGGCATACACGAGCGAATACTGACGTTGCATGTCGTTTCGACTGCAATTTAGCTCCACGCGAACATATATTTGGACACATGTGCACTCAATTAGAGAAATGCACATACACATGNGTTCATTATCACGACAAGAGCAGGCACTACAAAAAGCTGTATTTTGCTCTTAGTGGGCAGCGCATGACAGGAATGGGGAGCTCATGAACTGCACACGCCACGGCGTAACTAGCAGCGTTGACGGTATGCTGGCACCTGCCCTGTTTGAGAAGCAACTAGCCAACCGCAGGAAGAAGGTAACGATGCGGTCTTACTTGCAACAGTATGCGATCGCAGCTCTGGCGTGTGATGGCATCCTGTGCACCGTGGTTTGGATCACAACGGCAATTGCGTCTTTGCTTTCCGTGTTTTTGATTGTTGCTGTTGATCCTAGCAACTGGGCCGAGGTGCCTGCCCGCATTAAGCAGCGAATTAAGGAACAGTCGCGCACATGAAGGTTTCTTATATGAGCGTTTGGCGACGCAAATACCGGTAGGTTCTTGTCAACGATTCAAACGCTCTACCCTCTGGTATTCTGCAGGACGTTGGCATCCTTCGCCGCTCAGCAGAATGAAGACGTTCACAGATCTCGCCATACGCGCGAATCAGGTTGTGCCTTTGAGGGCTATTTGCAGTCCATGAAGTTCCAGGTACTTTCCGAGTTTGGATATTGAAATAACGATCCGTTTGCTATGGAGGTAGGCACTTGCGTAATGTTCGCGCGGGGTCTCCCTTC
>NW_024015401.1:0-4481 GCF_000499745.2 Eimeria mitis | reverse complement strand
AGCTCAGGCAATGGCTGACGAGGAGGCGAGGCAATAGAGGGAGTTTGGTGTTCCAAGGCCTGAGCTGCCATCGAGCTTTGGTTTTCAGATGGACTGAAGGCGTTTGATGTGTGCTGACCTCGTTGACGGCGGCGTGTAGATGTGTTTGCATCTCGTGTCTGCCTCCTCCCCTTCTTCTTTTTGGAGGAATTGTCGATTGCTGGAAATCTTGGAGGGGCTTCAAACCGTGGGATGCTGCTCCCCGAATGTGTGCCTGAGGCTTCTATCGCTTTAGTAGCGATGGTCTGGGTGAGTTGCGGCTCACGGTGTCTTCCTGAAGGTCGTGCGTTCTGAAGAGATGCCTCTGACAGTGTACTTTGGGTTTCCTCCAAGGTCTTTTTAACCCAGCCTTCACCATCAGTTAGTTCCGAAAGTTCTTCTTCTAAGGTTTTTTTGGCTTCCCCGTCTAGCTTGGTGAGATTCTGGCGGTGTATTAGGACTCCCCTGGGATAAACATTTTCAGTATTTCGCAGATGGTGACTCAAATGCTTATCTATGAACACCTGGTAACGCCGGGTGTAGACGAGGCGCCTCAATTCCTCGATAAGTTCATGCATGGCTTCCACGGAAACTTTCGCTTCTGACTCTAGGGACTCCAAAAAGGATGAAATAGCAGTCTGTATAAGTCCTAGCGCTGTTTCCTGGAGGTGGACAAGCTCTTGGAGCATCTGCAAACGCGCTGCAGCTTCGGGCTGAGGAATGTCTGGTGTAGCACTCGATATAAGTCCAGCATAGTGCACGAGGCGAACTACCTGCCAATGCTGTTGCCTACTGCCACGTTCTTGACAGAACCTCATCACATACTGAGCTCTGTCTATAGCGTTCTGCAGAACTTCTGCCTTTTTTGCATCGAACTGGCTTCCCAGCAACGACGACAGAGCGGCGACTTCTTGAATGCAAAGCCCCAAGAAGAGATAGACTACCCTGTTCGGAAAGGGATCTGGCAGCAAAATAGCGACAGACGAGCAACCGTTCGTCACCTCTATCAGTCTTCGCACCACACCTTCAGTCTGCTCAAGCATGGTATGTTCAATGCCACCACTGGCACCCCCAGGTGACTGGTTGCTTTCCAAGGCAGCTCCCCTGCACGGCGTTGCTCGCCCTGCCTCTTCCGCTTCAGCCAGCGACCTCATTGGCCCCTTTCCAGGGCTTATTACAGCAGTGAGCTGACGATAACAATGGAGTAGAACAAATACCCCAGCAACGGCAGCCATGAGGACCGCAGTCGTCAGTCGTAAGCTGCCGCCTAGCCTCCAGGGCGGCTGCCTGGCTGTCGCTTGACGCGCATACGAGCTCTGTTGAGCTCTCCGTGCCGCCCGAAATTCATCGCTTCTGGCTTCTGGCGAAAAACCAGTGTTCATACTTCTAACGGGAGCAGTTTCTAAGGGAATCGCAGATGATTTCTTCGTTTGCCCATTCACAAACGCTGGGCAGTGGGTACTTCATCCAGCTGGTGAAGAACTTTAGCAACGACGAATCTGTAAGATCTGCCGCGAGCACACATACGAGGCTACCTCATTGGACCGGGAAAAGAAGCGTAAACGCCGCTTGAGCGCTCACGACTATTGAATTCTCCGGCGCATTCACCCCCACAGTAACTGAGAAGCATTTCAAAAGAAGAACTCCTCAGGAAGCTATAGATCCAACTGGCTGAAAACGGAAGTGTGAAGGAATGCATGCGTCAGCCGCTGCAACGAAGTGGGACAGTGTATCGATCACGCCTCCACTGGCGGCGGCCGACGATCCCGGCATAGGCCTACCGATTATTTGTCTAGCAAGGGTGCAGAGGGCGGTCTGCTTCATGAAATTTCTCTACTAAACACTCAATTTTGGCCTGAATGTGCAGGAAAAATCGTCTAACATGGCTTTCATGCAGTGGTGAAGGCTTTCAGCTCCTGCTAGAACGCGAAGAACATTCACCCTGTCGAGTCCCCGGTGCGCAGCATGAGGGTCTAGACGCTCGGGTGTACCCTGACTACTTAAGCACCCTTCTGATCAGTTTTAAACAGCGTATATACTCTGACAAACATATTTCTGTCGTCTGCTTCCCTTCGCAGTTTCTATCCCAGTCCCTTGTAAGAGGGCACGCTGCAGCTTCAGCAGGCGAGTGTAACAGGCCTTGCTATAAAACTGCGAGGCAACATACGAGCAGTCACACCACAGAAAATGTTTGATACATGCATGAACACCGTATGTGATGGGTAACAACTCAGTTGACCCTCAGTAGCCAGCCACAGCCGCGCAAATGGAAGTTTGTGCGCCAACAACTTAAGAGCACGGCTACAGGAACGCCTTTCATTTCTGTCAATTCCGGTCGAATCATGTGCATCCAGTAAAGAGGACACTCATTTGAAATGGTGTATTGGAACTCGCGGGGTTTAGAGGGGATGTACCTGAAAAGCCTCGCCTGCTCACATGCGCAGGAAAACTGAATTTCCACACCATCGATCTGGCCGCAGAGTTGGCTGCCCTGAAAGTTTGCAAGAATCAAGACCACTGGCGCAGCTGCAGGAGGAGAAGTAGTGCTCTTCCATTTATACGTTCGCCCTTCGGACGCCACTGAATCGGGCATAGAAGTGTCAATGTGCAAATAAGAAGCAAAGAGGCCATCACCTAGCCAACTCGACACCCGCCTCAAATAATACAACCTGGAAACGAACAATCTTACATTCACACGTTCGCATTCGGGAGGCCGCTCTGAATCGCGCATAGAATTGTGAATGTGCAACTGGAGGGAGGAAACAGCAAGACCGCCACGCAGTCCAGCCGAAACCCGCTTCCAATAATTTAGCCGGACAGAGGCTCATCTCACAGTTTCGAGCGACTGTTTTGGGTGCTTACGAGTGCATGTGCCACGGGAAGTGTTGCATGAAATGGTTGGGCGTTGGCAACTTCGGTGTATCTGCGACAGCAATTCCATCCAGCCCACGTAGTCGCCTAAGACTTCACAGAAAGGTAAAACGAAATGTTATTCTTGACAGTGTTTTCTTAAGCAAGGCGATGGAACTGCTTAGGAAGCCACCTGACGCGGCACCGGGGCTCAGTATGATAGGACACGAAGTGGCATCTAATGCTTTCGAGCTATTGACCTGGGCTCATAACGCCCAGGTCCACGGTTCGAAACAACTACGTACCGCTTTGTCATGGGCCTTTCCTTAACTATGCCTGCTTTTAGTAACGCTCCCGTTACATAAGCAGAGACGTCACATTGAAACGGCGAACACCTGCTAGCTGCCACTGCATCTGGATGCACTAGACTTCTTGCACTCGTAAGCAGCCGCCTTGGCCCAAAGCACTGACAAAGTAATTGTCTGTAAACCGCCCACCTCTTCAGCGGAACTCTTGGGAGTCGGTGTAGTAGCAGTCTATTGCTAGAAAAAACATGTTACTGGTTGTTACCGAGATGGCTAAACACGTGTTGACAGTTGGACACCCAAGGCAGGGTGAAATGGCAGCGCGTCTTAGAAAGTGCTTCAGGATGCAGGTTGTCTTCCCTCATATGTGTCAATATACATACAATGGCACAGAGGCACGGCCGAAGTAGAGCAAGTGGATAAATAAAAACAGGTGTTTCATTTGAAGAAAATTGACAGTCATATATACTCGCTGAGATGTGCATTCACTGGCACGTAAAAGTGTAAAACACACGCTGCGTCTGAGGATGTATGTATACTTCCACACACAAGCACATATGCATGCACTCGTGTATATCACAAAACAACAACATCCCTGCGGGGAAATAAAGTCATGTGAGAGTTTTCGAGATGTATGCATGTAGGCACAGTGGGATAATGATGTACATCTGATATCACGGCAATGGATATGCACACACGAGCCTGCAAGCATGAACAAAGAAGATCGCAAGTAACGGAATAGTTTGTTTCAAGACAGTACAAAATCCCGTCTTGCTCCAAGAAAATACAATCATTGGCAGCTGCATCCCACACGGAGGGCAGGCAGAGGAGTCACGAGAAGAGTGGGATTATGCATCCATCCATAATATATTCTAGCCTACGTAGTATTCTAACCTACGTAGAGGTGCATGACACCTCTTAAAGAGCGCCCGCTTCTTGGAGGATGCCATGAGCAGCACAAATACCTTAAAACAACTTTGAGCATTGCATGCGCAAGGCAGACTAACCTGGATCCAAAGAAATAATATCTGGAGCATCTGTCAAGCAAAGCATATGGATACGTACTTTGGATGCTCCGCTTCAGCCACGGTCAGAGTCAACGTCAAACCAGCGTAACTCTGAACCACGGCGTTCTATCAGTTCCTGCCCGAGCAGTCCTGGAGAGCCCGGCATTTCTGATGGCGGTCCCGACAGGCCCTGCCTCCTCGCTCCCCACTCCACAAACCCCTTTACCGAACAATAATAATATCAAGGCCTGCCCTCTGGCTCTGAGGAGCTGGACATTCCTGTCGACTGAAATTTCTTCCC
>NW_024015400.1:0-4492 GCF_000499745.2 Eimeria mitis | reverse complement strand
AGATTCAGCCTGCGTTGTATGATGTGTTCTTTTCTCCCCGATCCGTCCCCGCTTGCTGGGCGAACCATTCATGTGACCATTGGTTTCTTGGTCCGGGCTTGTCCACTTACACACACTCTACCCAATGCCGCTATCCCTACGGTCTCCAAAAGCCTCGTCTGTCTCCGCTTGCTGGGCGAACATTTCACGACGCTGGGGCCATTTGTAGTTCTGCATTCTTGAGGTCTCCAAAAGCCTCGTCTTTCCTAATTTTATGGGCATCGCCGAATAGGGGCACACCGTGGAAATGTGTCCATGGTGTGCGCCTATTTGATGACGAGGCATTTGACTAGCTTGAGAATGCCACGCAGTTGCCTTGAAAATGTCCCTTGCTTTACTGTTTCATATGCTTGGTGGGGGGGAAAGGGCTACACGACTAGCCGGGATACGACAAGTAACTTAACGATCATCGCCAAGACAAACTGCGATGCAATGCTGGCTGGGGCTCTGAGATGCCGTTTGCGCTCTAGTGGGTCAAGTGGTTGGCGTACAGCCACAGAGACATTTCACTGGTTGCACGTTCTGAATGGCATGCAGAGACTGCTTCCAACTGATTTGATTAGGCTTGCTGACAAGCACTTGCTCCGCGCCGCCGTCGTTGCGAACTAGATGATTTCCCTTTTTTCTCTGCGCTTCTTACACGGACCGACCAATCAGACAGAGTTCACCTTGGCGCAACCGCACACAGGCACATAAACATATATGCGTGCATTATCAAATGCATACAGAACGTAGTGCAAAGCGCAGCGGATGAGAAGGGCATGTGGAGCAGCGAATTGATCATGCAAGGCTGGCACTGAGGCTGGCGATCGCTCAAGCAAGAACGAAGACGAAAACAAACACCGTGTGATGCTTGTGCAGCAAGGAGAGTTTCCAAAACGAGCGACACCTTTCTCCTTTCCTATGGTTTCTAACACCACAGCAGTTTGGAATCCACCTGTTGCTCTTGCTGTTGCTACTGCTGCTGCTGCTTGTGCTGCTGCTGCTTGTACTGCTGCTGCGCCTTCAGGCGTTGCGGACTTTTACTTCGTCCGTCCCCCCGGGCACCGTGGCGAGGAGACCCCGGAGGCGCAGGTTCTGGCTGAAGCGCAGACTGCGTGCAGCAGAGCAGCAGCAGCAGCAGCAGCAGCAGCAGTGACGGGTGCCCTTACATCCCGCATCCGTTCTTCTTAAAGGGACAGGCTCCATTCCCATACAAAATTGAGGCCCCTGCGCCCCCGGCACTTGCTGCAGAGGCCCTCGCAGCTGGCTTGGCGCAGCAGCAGCAGCTGCTGCAGCAGCAGGACAAGCGCCAGCGCGTACAGCAGCAACAGCAAAAGCAGCAAAAACAGCAAGAGCAACAGCAGCAGCAAGACCAACAGCACCACGACCGCGCGCTCGTGGGGAAGCAACAGGAGCAGCAGCAGCAGGAGGAGAAGCAGCAGAAACAACTACAGCAGCACCCCGTCACACATTTGGCTGGAGGTCTGAGGCACGGCGGCAGCAGCACAGACAAAGCGCCATACGTCAAGGCGAAGTAGCACCTACTGTACGGCTCTTGCATTTCTTACTGATTTACGGCTAGCGGAAGTGCCCAAATCTTGTTGAGAGCTCAGTATGCGTGTGACTTTAGATATGCAGCAGTTTTCGCTGGCGGGCTCTACTGCACTTTTGGTGCAGTTCTTTCCTAAACTTTAAAGCGTCACGACAATATGAGCGTGGTTCCCGAAGTCTGCTGATTGTATTAATTTCGTTTGCAAACCTGTTTATTTCATTTATTTTATATTCACGTCTCTGTTCGTTGCTACAATATGCAAATGTGATTAGTTGCTTTGTATCATATTTAGATATGTATCGTTTCTGCACTTCAATATGTTTATTTCATGTCCACATCTTTCCAATTGTAAAACATGCAAATGTTATTAGTTCCTCAATATCATAGTTCAATATGCTTTATTTCTCCTACTTGAATATCTTTATTTCATGTCCGCATCTGTTTCTTTCATTTACCTTATATCTAAGTCTGCGTATTTTTTTTCTCACATTCAGTATGCTTCTCTCATTTACTTCGCGTTCGCTTCATGGATTTCATATCCAACTCAATGTAGTCTGCGCTCACATCCGCATATGTTGTTCGCATCTGTGAAAAGGATGGACTGAACGGGAGTGAATATTAAATAGCAAAAGTATATATATAGGCGTGAAATAAGTGGGTAAAACAAGGCTCAGCCCAACACCAGCATATACCATTTATTTTCCATTTAAATGTTTAGCTCACTTATTTTATATGTAAATACTTGAGTTACTTCACGTTCGAACTAGTTTACTTCACGTATTTCTCCTCCTCTTCTGCCTAGTCTGATATTTCATATTCGGTCTATTTCGTCCCCTTCGTATTTGTATCTGCTTATTCCATTTATTCCCTGACATTATGTATTTCGTATCTACTTTATTTCTTTACTTTGTACTCAAATATGCTTACTTCAGTTACTCCACGTTTGAATACGTTTACTTTTTCCGCATTCACGCCTATTTATTTCAACCACTTCCTGGTCACGTCTGCTTATTTCGCTTCTTTGGGATGCGAATAAGCATCTTTAGTTTAGCTGCGCAGCAAAAGCAACGAAGGGAGGGAATCAGGAACTAGTGCTCCATATTTCACATATTCGACGCTCAAATTTCTTTATCTCATCCGCTTCGCCCTCATATCTAGAGTTAATGCTCATGTCTAGTTATGTGGTCAATTTGATATCCAAATCTTTTTATTTCCTATATTTCATACACAACACCGCACAGAAGCAGCCTGCACCATGTGCAAAACTCCACCTCTGGTCAGCAAGCTTCCTTCTGCTGTCGCGCAAGAACAGCAGAGAGGCGGTTGCCTCATCAGCCTGCAGCTTGAATCTCGTTGAGCCGTGGACCGCTCCCTGTATTGAGCTCTCGTGGCCAAACTCCTTAAGGCTTCAGTTTTAGCCACGCGTGTTTTGTTCGGAAGTGACTGTTTTCCATCAGCAGAAAATTGTTTCCGTATGCAACTCAGCAGTAGACCAAAGACGGATGCGTAGTATCCGCAAGCACGTGTAGGTGATGTTTCCCCGTATGCGAGTAGACTTAGCAGCACTAGCTCAGAAAAGCATGCGTAGTATCCGCATGCTAGTGCAGGTAGCGGGCGTTGTATCCCCATGCTATTGTAGGTGATGTTTCTCCGTAGGCGAGCAGACACAGCTACAGCGCGCAACAACAGCTACGGCAGCTGGTTGTGTCTTTGACGCATCCTTTGGAATAGTTCGGGCTACCCAGCAGCAAGTTGCTTCTCTCCCGTAGGCGCCGTGCATGTGCATGTATCTGCGCGCAAATGAGGACTTGCAGAATACACTGGGGAAGCACAGGCGCAGCCTGTCGGTCTCTCCCCACATGCTGCCCCGGTGAGAGCAACGACGCTGCAGTGCGCTATTCCCAAAGACAAATGCAGCGGCCTTCGTCGTTCAGTCAGTCGCAGTATCTCCTTCTGACGCCTCCACCCCCTAGGCAGCGGCCACAGCACTAGAAAACGATTGGCAGCCAACTGGAGGCGCAGATAGTCGGAAACATGGTGGGCAGCTTGGGTGCCCTTGCTGAGAGTCAGGCTGTCCCATAGCCGAACTAGTGACCAATCGCCCTTCCCACGCACTTTGTTCCTTCCTTTTTCTAGGCCCCTTCGCTGCTATAATTTGGGCTTCAGACAAGGCCATTGGTCTCTACCGAGCACATTCACTGCGCTGCGCGAAATCTCCTCTGCACGCTACAACTAGTTAAACGTGCTCTCACTAGTGTTGGATAGTGTGCGCGTACTAACTAGTTGAAAACTGCGTGATCGATGCACCTTAATTGAAAGAGCTTCCTAATCGTGACCATTGGTTCCAAGAGGTCTGTCGGATGCGCGAGGAGCAGGCAGTTCAGCAGATATCTGTGTACAATGTAGGCTAAATTGCCAAATAAACAAACTTCAACTGCCCGTCGAGCACATGGAGACAGGCCTTCCTGCGGACTAGCGCGTGCTGCGTTGTCTCGAGCTCTGTCATGGGCGGTCGCATGGCACTTCCTTGAAAGAGTGAATTATTAGTTTCGTTGCACTAAGCAACTATATGAATTCAGTTCAAAAATCTTTAATTACGCGTGCACGTACGCAAATGATGGAAGGGAAACGCGGAGGGACGCAAACAACGAGGACAGGCGAAGGCCACGCTCGGCTGACAAGTGACCCAGGCCGCAGGAGGGCCACCTGTTGGCTGGCTGGTTCGATAGCGCAGTCAATCATTTCTATGAGCCTGTACTTCTCTAAAAAGCTTGTATTATGTATTAGAACGAAATTACACCTGTTTCGACATACTTGATTCGCTGACATTGTGGCTACGCCTGCTCTCTGTTTGTCTTGGCGAGCACCGCCATTCATTCCAAGGGCCTCTCTCGAAGCGTCAACACTCACTGCAGGTCA
>NW_024015399.1:0-4496 GCF_000499745.2 Eimeria mitis | reverse complement strand
GCAGCGACAACGAGGCTGGTGCCCCCCAATGCACGAAGAAGACAAACTCGCTGCACCTCAGCAAGTCTCCTAACACCCAAACGCTGCAGACCTTCTTGCAATTCCGGGGATATGGGGAGAGCAGAGACTTTAGCGGCGGCAAGCCCTGTAATCGAACGCCTTCCATCACGTTTAACAAATACAGAAACGGGCAAACCTGCGCAACTTGCCAGCGCTGGCGGAGGCCAGCTGCCAACTCTGAAAACAACATCTGAAGTCAAGGGCACGCCTGGGAGACCCCGCCAACTGTGCGAAGTTGGGTACTGCGGAAAATGGTGCAGAAAGCCCGCGCACGACAGGGGGCGTCTACAGAAGACGCCCCATTGGAACTGCTGCAACAGCTGCTGCATTGTTCCATATACGTCATTTTGACAACAGAAAGCGACACATATTTCAGCAGGAAATATTGACTTCAGCAGCCCTCATCTGCATCTCAAGCGGAATTTATTTATCATCAGTCAGTCTCGACTGCAATCGCTGTTCACTTGCGTTTGTCTGCATATCACCGAACGGGCAGCGATACAAAGGGATGGTGTTTAAACCAGTACTGCCTTCTACGCGAATTTACACCGAAGAAAAGCAGTGAAGAAGAGGGAACGCTTGGAAAAGTAATCTGGTTGCGGACTTGTGCAGGGAGCCGCAACTGCTGCCGGCCTGCGGGACCAAAACCAGCAGGGGTTTACAATGCAGATAAATACCCCGGTATTACGTTCAACGTTGACTGGCAATATGCAGGTGGAGGGAAACGCTGCAAACCGATGAGGGAGCCACTGAAATCGGGAGCCGTTTCCCCTCCTAGTACTGTAGTGCCGGGCGTTAAAATGTTGAGCCGCAAGGACACATTGGGTTCAGGTACGTGGATCTAGAAGACTTTATTGTATACGTAAAAACAACTAAACAAAAAGCCTTGGTTTGTAGTGGTTTCGCGGTACGGGGTAGGCCTTGGATGCGCCGTGACCGGGCCCCCGGTTAGGGCTGGCAGTGACACAGCCGGCATCGAGGATATCAGCGCACTGGAGAGCAACAGGAGATCTCCTCTTTAAGAGAACTATTATTCTGCAGTAAGTTGTATTGTGTTTGTTAAGGTATGAATATGAGGTTTTCTGCATGCAGACAGGTACTACTGTAGTCAGTTACGGCTCCACATGCAGGAGCCGAGTTAGGCATAGCTCGCTACACCTACGAGCTCAAGGACGGCTCTCTCAAAACGAACTCGTGAAGAAATTCTTCTGTACCATGGGAGAGACAACTCTAGGTCAAAGCCAATGAATCTGGCGATTTCGAATGTGCACAAAGTTTAGGAGCTGCAGCTTCTAGCTTAGTCACTAACAACATGCTCGACGTTGGGGGGCCCGATAAAGCTCCGCTGAGCACTAGCCAGTAAGAAATTATCTTCTCCATCGATACTGATTTCTTTTGATTAGCCGGGTAAATCGCTGCAAAGTAAAGATTTCTTTCAGTTCTACCGGCGATAACTCTCTGCGAAGAGGGGGATGCGTACACTGCCGGTGTTAAAGTGAAACCGGAAGGGCCTCAACCTCCTATGCGCTTGATCAGTGCGTATATTTGTATGTTTACCCGTATACATATAGATATATGCTTCTATACACAATATATATATTTGTATACATGCATGTATGTTCCTGTGCATTATATATATTAATTGTGGATACATATTTCTAGAACGTAAATCTAGTGTGTACACGGTCCCCTTTTCCGGTGAGGCCTGCTGCAGACCACGGCTGTCCTTGATTAAGGCCAGAGAGCAACCGCTATATTGGTTGTGCCTGCTTCTGGGGATGCCGTGCATCACGGCATGCAGCGAAGTGCGCTGCAACTCCCGTCAGGCCGCCCCATCTCCCGGAACTCCAAGCCGTGAGCCGCTGTTCCCAGGGTGACTGGAGAAAAAGGAGAGGAGGCCAGCTGCTTTTAGGAAACTCTTAACTCAAGTCTTTGTCTTCATTTCAGCTCGCGATGGTCGTCGAATGAGGCGGATGATTCCTGTTACTATTGCAGATTTAGACGGGCGGGAACAGATATTAGGGCCAAGCCTCCTATTCCACAAGTTGGGTGCTGCTGGCAACAATCATTTCGTCATACATGCGATATCTGAAGTGACGGAACGGGACGACATCTCCTCCTCCGGCACTTCGGACACTTACCTTTGAAGATGAAAGTTGAAATAGTACCGTCAGCCGCACAACCGTCTTCCGTCTTTCGTTGTTGTCGAACGGTAGATCCGTAGATAGCACCAATTGCCACTTACGTAGACAATCAGCTTGCTAGATCCAAAACCTCATCCTCCCTATGCTCCCATAGCCAATTCATGCCCACCAGTAGATCGTGGTCAATGGGAGCAATCAAGAAATTGCCACAAAAGCGTTCTTCTCCGCAGCACCACGACTTCCGGCACTATTCGGTCAACGCGCAACAGCTTCCCAGTATCCATAGGAACCCCCTCCAACGTCAAGAAGGTGCGCATATGTTCCCCGCACTCGGGTCGATGGAGTTGGCGCATGCCGCATATTGAGGGTTGTGCATCTCAGTTATTGATGCCACTATGTTGTGCCCCTCATGTCTTTATCCCTGTTGATTCGGCAGCAGTCCCGCAGGTTCGCCGGAGGGTTTAGGCCTAGTATTAAGGACAACCGCATAAACTTCTAGTGTAGTGAGAAGCGCTTTTCCTTCTCTCTAAGCCAATTTAGGAGAAAGTTTTGACAGGACAGACTAGACGACAGGCCAAAACCAGCCGGTCAAGACATTCTATATTCAGGAAAGTATGATATAGACACTCTCTTTCAAGCCCCACAAGTTGCCAGCAGTTCATGGAATTCCCTCGCGAAGTAGAATTTGCTAGAAGGGGACAAGAGAGAGGAATTGGTGTATATGTGACAATGGCGAGTCAAAATGGCACAATAACACGGCTGAGAGTGGTTCCCAAAGCAGGGCAAATCTGGGATCCACCGGTTAAAACCAAGCTGCACCGTGGCTACAAAGTGTTGACAGGAAACTTATTACTGCCTGCGCACACTGCTGTCCCAGTTCGCGCATTAGCTAGTTAGTTCGGGTCGGCCACTGCTGCGGGGATGGTTGCCCAGGTGGTTGGCCTTTGACATGTTGCAATCGTCGTTTAACAACTAACCCTGGGTTAGATCACGAACTTAAGTGTTGGCTACTGAACTTGACAGAGGCTACCATTACTGGGATTGTACTGCACGGCACTACCCCTGGGTTTTGGCGGGGGTCTTTTCCAGGTTCTGTAGAGGGGTAGCTATTCGGGCAATTTTGGTGATTTCCTTTACGGCAGTGTTCATATTCCACTGTTCTCAGTTAGTTGTTCTCCCTTCAGCGTGTCCGGGTGCAACTCGTGGGAATCGTCCCCCTTCACGAACCAATCAGTGACTATTATCCCTGGATTCGTTATTTTACTTATCAGTAGGAATCTAACTCAATGCCTATGTCCTTGTAGAATGTAGCGGCTGGTGAAGGACTCCTTGCTCTAGACAAATTAACGCTCAGTGTGGGTGGCCCTGTAGCTCAAGACTCATCAGTAGTGCAGAGAATATTGCTGACCCGCTGACCATAGGACCTGGGAGCCTTTCATACCCACATAAAAACTTCACATAACCCCGACAGCAGCAGTCTATATATATGCTAGGCCCCGCATTTGCGGGAAGAATAGTCTAGGTTCATATGCTGCATCTGTGCCAAGCTCAACCTAGACTGCAAGAGGTTCTTGAAACGTCAAAAGTCACTGTATACATTCGAAGCAAAGTTAGAAAACCAAGTGAAAGGAAGAGGGAACAACACTGCATATACACANCACTGTATACATTCGAAGCAAAGTTAGAAAACCAAGTGAAAGGAAGAGGGAACAACACTGCATATACACAACCTAGCGTAAAGCCGCCTCGGTCTGCTGTAAACGAAAATGAAAACCTTCAGAATCGTATGCAGACTTATAATTCTTTGCTTGGCCTATGGCCACGCACAAACGGACCGGGAAACACGGAAACCAGTTCCGCCTGCAATTCCCTTGAAGTCACACGTTCAAACTAAAACAGCAGCAGTACATGCGAGCTGTGGTGCCCGGGCTAGCCTATGGTCTTCCATGTTTGTGTCTTTTGTTGAACTGCAGTTGATTTGCGAACTGCTGGCTGCACTCGGGCGTCCTCTCGGAGATAATGGGAAGCCCCTGTCGCATTCCTCAAGGAATCGAGGCCATCCGGGGACCAATTCCATTGTGTGCCACCACTTCGTTTGCGCCTTCACTATGAGATGCACGGCAATCAACACTGCCAGCTTGTGCTTCCGCCTGTGGCATCTTGCCCTCCGGGGCATACCCGTCTCCTGCATAGCATATCATAACTCAAGGAACCTTAAGTAATAAGCTTGGCAACGCACTGCCCACCAAATGCGGGAGGGTGAGTTCAAATGGGGATGGAACGCAGCGCGCA
>NW_024015398.1:0-4501 GCF_000499745.2 Eimeria mitis | reverse complement strand
AACGAAATAGTCGGTTTCGCATAGGCTATCGTTCGATGCACCAGTTTTCTCCAATTTTGTCCTCGTTCCACAGACCACATTAACCAGTCCCACCTCCATTGAGCATCCGTAGAACACCGACCACCAATCACACCCGCTCTACTGGAAATAGTACAACACGTCCCCCCCTGTGCACTGAGGCGTCGATAAGGGCCACACACACACCGCGAACTCGCCGTCTCCACTGCTGCTGATACCGCAAAGACCATATACGACGCCCCTTCACACAAAGGTGCACCACACTGCCGCCGCATCCAAGGAGTTGTTATTTCCAGCGCCTCAGTGCGTCCAAAAACATCTTGCACCAGGCCCTACGCCCTGCCATCCCCCAGCCTACTGCCACCCGTCAAACCGCCGCTCCTCCACTGCCACTGTGCAGCCCCCAAGGCGCACCTCCACCGCAGCTTCATATTAGCTTCAGCTCATACACACGCGGCCTTGGGTTCTCCCACTGACCGTCCGTCAGCAGTCATCTAGCACCCGCATGCTCGTCGCTTAAATCTTCTCTCAGCCATCACCTATAAAATGTCAACGCCAGTAGGGGTCCTTGAGTGCTATAAAGCATCTTGTCTCATATCAGTATCCTTCGGAGTGGCATGATTGGCTACAGGGTACCATGTGCAGAGCAAACGAAAGCGGCAAGCAACTAGCTGCCATTCACCAAACGTCTCACCACGTCGGGCATTCATCCGAGATGCTGATGCCACAGATACAATGCGCACATGACAGCTCCAACAGCAAGCTGATGCACCGTGGCTCGTTGCTGTTGTTCATTCAGTCTCCACCAACCCTCCCTCCGCACTGCACTGATTGCGCCTGCCTTTCGCAGGCAGGGAAAACACACCTTCTAAATCAACATGCGAAACCCGCCGCCTTACCCAGTTAAACTTCACACCCTCGCACCTAGTACCCAACAGACACCACCTAGCTCATCGTCTCCTCATCTCACCGAAATAGCGGATATCCACACTCTGCAGGATTCATAGAGCAACAGCGTTCCCTGTAGAGCCACCGGCGCGCTGAATGAAACGGATTTACATGCCTGGTTGTTGATGTAACTTTTGGTAGTCCCTGAATCGCAAATCAAGTCGATAAAATATTCTCCGTTTGCGCCAACTATTTTCCCCGATGATATCAGCTAGCTTTCCGTGCGTTCGACGGCTGCTGCACTGCACCAAATCATCGTATTCTCATGCAATGTGTTTAGCTCGTAACCTTGTTTGCGTTCTCGCATGCCTTACAGCTGACAGCCATAGGCTTTATAATCTCCAGGCAACCGCATACCAGCGGTTGCTGGCCCTATCGCTGAGTAATCAGGTAGCGCTCCACACGCAACATTGATTATATGTTGCTATCCCCGAAGATCTAGCGCAATGTCGCACGCAAGAACGCATCTTTCCATTCTCCGGATTCACGTTGCTTTGTGTTAACTGCTGTGCGGTTCACAAAATAACCTTATCCGCGACCCAGCCGACACCTGCAACCCCAACTGCTGTTACAAACCCCCATGCATTGCCGCATGTAAATACGCGTACTCCCTGATGCAAGCCAAACCCAGACTATTTTGCATCAGTGGCCACCTCCCGTAGATTTTGCGACATTCTTCCCGGTTCCAGACCAGACTATCCTAGGGTTTCGAGCCACTGCAGATCCATCCTTGGAGTACTTTCAAATACGTGCGATTTGCTGCTCCGGATACGTGCACCCCCAGAATTTTGTGCTATGTTAGACCAAGCCAGTATGTGCGGTGACTGCGCTTGTGTAGCTGGATGATAACAGCGTATCATAGCGCCTGTTCAAGAGTACATAGATCATCTCGTGCTTGCTGAAGAGGTGCCGAACAGGTTACCCGTTAACGTGAAGTGAACTCGCAAAGCCAATAAGATAGGCTAACCACAACGTACACTCACATGTAACCTTCGCACATCCTACTGGCCCGAGTGGCTCTCTTCAGTTCCCGAAGGGAAGCAGCGGGGTCAGTAGGATTCGCCGCTGCACTGAGCCGCTCCCGCTGTAGACAGGCTTTCGGTAGCATGCTTCTGCTTGCGCTACAGCTATCCGCAACATTGGCCTTTCAATACCTTTCGTGGATATCTTCCACACCTGACGAAATAATATAATAAGTTTGCTTCAGTGGCATCATTCGTGTCAGTTTTCTGTGCCGCCGAAGATCTCGCCACAGCCAAACTTTTTAGCACCGTCAAAACGATTTTATTAGGCAAGCGTATGCATTTGTGAGGCCTNCTGCTTGCAGCGTTCGACAAGCGTTTGCAGCATCGCGCGAGCAGGTTCGTCCCCAAATTCGGCTGGTCATCCCGGTTGACTCCCATCTGTGTAGTGTAACCCTCTGCACTTTGCCGGTGCTGTTTTATGGTTGGTTTGCTTGGATGGAATTCCAAATCGACAAGCCCTTCAGTAGGTAAGGTGACGGCAGTTAAAACAGTGACACCTGCTGAAGAAAATATGCTTAACATTGCCCTCCTGTTTGTACACTGGCGCATCTAAGGGCCTAAACTCCTCCTCTTTGCTCGAGCGGCATAATCCAAGGGTGCTATGTGCGGCCGCAGATCTCAACATGCCAAATTGCTATGTAGGTGGGCATGGTCACCTGCCGAATGAGCAAAAATGTTCGTAACCTGATAAAGAGATGTAATATCGATATATCTTACACTAATTGCTCAACAGAACGCTTTTTGTCTGTTGCACTGCACGCACGAACTATGCATAATAGTGTCACTGCTTTCAGGCATGAATGGTATAAAACATTAGAACTCATTTTACACGTTTTTGCAGCAGCCAGACGAATCATTGTCACGTGGTTCCACACTTCAAATTGTGCGATCGCACTAAGCGGAGTCTGAAAAAAGTTGGGGGCCATCTGTACTCATATCGTACCAGCACATCCCGTGATTCGTTCTGGATCAAGCGGTTTCGCGACTTCACTGGATACGGGTGAATTGCTTCCATGCTACAAGGTTAGGCTCAAACGCATCGGCGTAGGCGGCTGCCTAGTCAAATCCTGCTTGTTGTACGTTGTCACTATCTAGTGTGCAGGGATTCGATGCCGAATCTACAGACAAGCAGCCATGCACTACAGTGCCAAACCTATAACCAACATTGATTGCCTGGTGGCTGAGAAGGCGTCTGCTGCAAGACGCCACACGTGTTTCTAAACGGAATACTTCAAGATATGGCTTGTGAGTCTTTCTACCGTTGTTGACGCAAATCTGCTCATGGAAGGCATGGGGACATTCAATGATACAGTGGCATTGCGGCCAACCTGCGCCTGTTACATTGTCCAGCAAACACCGGAAATTCCATTCCCGAGTATGGAAAGTACTGGCGTTATTTTTTGGGAGCAAACCTCACACATATCGCGGGTCGTTTAGCTTCTGACGCCGGATACTGTGTGCAGTGTTTTGCTTTGTGGTGAAACCCACCCGCCAGACCTCTTCACTCACAAGCTGCACTTTATGGGCGCAAAAAGTGACTACAACCGCTTAACGGCTGCGGTCCACTGCTTAAAAGGACACATTTAATCTGTCAATGCGCTGTAACTATTGGCGTTATCTGTGCTGATTGTCTTTTTCCTGTTTTTCCACTTGATTCTTCTGCCAGTGTGAATTCAATCTCGGCATCAGCCAGCGTAATCTGATGCCTCTCCCAACTGCGGGTGAAAGCAGCGTATCAATCTGCTCATCCTGAGTAGCCACTTTACTCCATCACGCTCACTTTCAACCAATGACCTACTGTCCGGCTCTGACTGCAAGTAATCCTGGTTAGGTGTACCAGTTTTTCCAAATTGGGTTTACATCCTCCAAACCAAAGCGCATACCATGACTCCCGCTTGCGCAAGAAGTAGTAGTGGATGCGCCTTTCCTACCCAAGAGCAGTTAGCAAGGCGTAATATGCCCACAAAACGCTTAAAGTTGTGCATCATGAGCTGACGACCTCCAGATCAGCAACAAGCTCACCTGTTTCCTCCTAGGGGCCGAACATTTAATTTTTGACGGCCTAATTTACGAAGGCCGTTGGGACTCAGGTATCTCTAAAAAAGCTGACCTATTGTCTCGATTTTGCTCGCGGCTATGCTTACACAAAGCCCCAATGCGTGTTACCAACAGTTTTAGTGCCATACGCTGAGCGAGTTAAGACGCTCGTGTCAGTGCCCCATGCAGCAACTGCTGTCCTCACCATTCAACAGAACAAACGAGCGTCCTGACGTGGCTTGGCGCTATGCAACCGACTGCGTTCCGTAGGCCTCAGCCTTTTAGACGTAGAAGGGTGACCTGAAAACGCACTCGCTAAAAGGAAAAGTGGCGCGTGGACTCAGTGGTTTACCAATTGACACGTGACTCTTACGCTGGAGACGTAGGTCTTGTTGATCGCAAGCCGCCTCCAGACAATAACATTTTGTGCTAGGTGTTTAAAAGCTGTTGTCCAAGATCTTCCTAGCGTAAAC
>NW_024015397.1:0-4508 GCF_000499745.2 Eimeria mitis | reverse complement strand
GTTTCTGTAGCATGGGTTGCTTGGAGTCGGTGAACGTATTTCCACTTGTGTGTCTGCTGGATACAACAAGTCAAGTAAGCGTTTAGAAGTTGTCATAGCTGTTTGTGTTCGCATAGAAGGCGGGGCTCCGGTATGCTTGGATGTGGGGCGGCCTTGCAACACCCGTTGGAGTTGCAAACTGCAACTGGTAACACGCCGTGTAAAGACAGTCATCAACCGTGCTGGAAGATCGTGTCCGGCTGTACACGAGTAAAACTAGCTGCGACAAACCCTCGAAAAAACGGTCTGCCCGTGCCTTTAGTATATAGGGGCTCTTGGCACAACAGCGGCACAAGCGCCTGTGCTTCGTAACAGAAAGCTCCCTCTGGATGATAACATATCCAAGCCACCTTTTGATGGTTCAACAACACTTCAGACAAGTGTCAAGCGTGGAATTGGCCCTCGGTAACTAATTGCCTGCACGCCAGTAGACAGGCCTCTGCGGACTAGGTGGACCTGTACGGACTGGGTGTACCATGTTCTATGCCATGTTACAGTGGCAGCCTGCCCTTTTCTGAAGGACTGGCGCAGCAACTCAGAAAAGAGGCAAAAATTCGAAGCACATGTTTCAGAGTGTTTTAGTTTCTTGAAATAGATCAGAGGGGCACATACCTGTGCAGCGGAAACGCGAGCCCCTCCACACCGCAAAACGATTCATGGCGGTGACTCGATTCCGTGAATGCTTGTTCCACAAGAAGTCGACAGCCTTCACTCCTTTGCAGGAACTACGTTATTCTTTTGTTATATATTTGTGTCAACAATATATGGGCTTTTGTTTGACAATTATGGCCGTGCGAACGTATCTCTGCACTGACGCAATGCTCAGCTCCGCCTGTATACGGCGGTCACCAACGCAATCCATACGGTGTATTCTTTCGTGGGAGGAGCTGGCTCGTGCCTTCCCCAACACTCCTACTACACGTCAAGTGATACCATATGTCTCTTCGGCGATCTGTTGTCTAAATTGTTGTCGCATCCTGGGGGATGAATGCGCGGGAGGATTCCCTAGAAACACTTAGGGGTTGCGCAGCATCGGTTTTCGTGCTTCCTGAGATGTAGTACCTCAATTCGTGACAGTTTTCCTTCGGTTCTCGTTAAAGGTATACACCAACGGAGGGAAGGACTCAGTGCTTAACTGTTATGAACGGGCAGACGGAGATATCCTTCTCAAGTCCTGGTGGAGCTGCAACCGTCGGTAGGATGCGCATTTCTCCTTCGCCATGGGACAGTGGAAAGGAAGCCCTGAAAGAATGGGCCTCTCATGCGCCTGCGTCTACCCGTCACGCCGTAGTCAAGGGTCGATCCTGGCCGCTAGGCCGAAGCTTCCAGCTGACGACTCTGCTCCTCGTGTCTGCCGTTGCTGTGGCGTTTGTGATACTCCGTTGCCATCGTCAGATCACTGCTGTGAACAACCCTGGAAACGGGCCTCTGAGGTCTCTTGCTGAAGGGGAAGGTGCGGGGCGCGCAACGCTCTGCGGGGCAAGTGAAGTGCACGGCAGCCTGTTAGCCGCCGGTGCCAGTGGTGCCATTGAACTTGCTTTGCTAGAGCGGGCTGAAGGTGTGGTGCAAAGGCTGATACAGGTGACAAAAGATTGCCGTTCGGCTGCCGTTTTGGTCCCGCAGTCATTTAGTATGAAGGTAGTCTTCCTTTTCCTGGGGTTTTGCATTCAAGAAGTCGCTGCTCTTTCGGCATTGTTGGGTGTAGAGTTTGAGGAGCAAAAGGTGGAGGCCCTTCAGACAGCTGTTCAAGCATCCAAGGAAGTAAGGTTCGCTTGCTTTCAACAAGCCAGAAAGTCGCAACTGCAGCATGCATCTCGAATGGAGCGGTACGCTCAAGAGTTCTGGGGAACTGACGTGGAGAACCCTCCACTCGCAGCTGAAGTGCGTACACAGATGCTGAAGGAGCTTCTTGAGCTTCAGGAACTGGCACTAGAGCTTATAGAGGCTGCCGTTGCGTCGCTTTTGCAGTCTGAACACTCAGGAACCCAAGTTACCGAGGAGGTCACCCTTCATTTCGTCGATGAAGTGACACGAGTCGTCTACACCCGACGTGATCAGGTCTTTAAAAATAAGCATTTGAGTCACTACCTGCGGATCGCTGAAGAGACCCGCTCCCGGGGAAAGCTAGTGGGTCCGCTGAAAGTCAAAGATTTAGACGAGAGACCCGAACAAAGTTTCGAAGAGCAATATGAGGATCTAATTAAGGGTAAAAATTGGGTGGGAAAGCCCTGGAATAAAACTGAAGGCGATTTGTTAGAGGCCTCTCTTCAAACAGAAGTATCCCCAGAAGAACAAAGCGATTCGCTCGGCATGGATGGAGCCTCTGGAGAGGGCGCGCCAGCTCGAACAAGGCGTGCTAGACGCGCTCGCAGAGGCAGCGTGGTACCTCCGCGCCTTAAAGCGAGCAGCAGGTCGTCCGGGATGGGACCGTCCAAAACTCTGAAAGAGGAAACACATGGCAGTCCGGCAAAAGCACGCACAACTGAGCCTGCAATCACTCACCAGGCACCCACTACTGCCTCGTCTCGCGGTCAGCAATTGCATGAGCTGGATATTGCAGTGCCAGCACTGTCTCCAGACGTTCTCCTACGCGGCGGTACTCGGCCCCCTCCTGGTCCTGCAGCATCTCCTTTTCCGGCCGCGAGTCTAACTGTGCCAGCGGCTGCAGAAACGTTGGAGGCACCATGGGGAAGAAGGGAAGCTACAACACAGTTTGGCGTAACCGAACAAACGCCATCAACACCCTGGTCTAGCGCGTGGCCCCCTCGCTTACGGGTTTCGCCTCGGCCTCCGGCTCCAGATTCAGCCTCCGCAACGGCAGCAGATGTGGCGGACGCAATGGAAGGATTGAGCTTATATCAGCCCACTCAACCTTTGGATAGCCAGCTTTGGGAAGTTTCCTCTTCCGTTGATGCTCAGCTATCTTCGTTCTTGACAACTCCGCAGTCAATCAGCAAAGCTGCCAGTGAGATGCTAGACTCCTTGCGAACGCAGGCGCCGCCTATGGACATGCAAGGCATGGCCCGATACCGTTCAGGGTTTAGCTTCTATGCTCCTTCCTCATCAATTCCACCTCCTAACGAGACGGACGATAGTTGAGTGGACAGAAATCTCCGGTCGCGCGGAGACGGAGACCAGGTCTGCAGACACCCACGAATTGGTTCAGAGCGGAGAGACGACGCACGACCTGACGCGACCGCCATAGGCAGCCCCCACATTTTTAGAGTTTCGCGGGGCGAAAACAAATCCCTTGGAGAGTTACTCTGGCTTGAAGGTGGCTATGACAGCGGCTGACTGGGGTCACGCTGATTGCATGCCCATATATTTTCCTGACAGTGCTGACGGGGAACATGCTAATTGCATATGCCTTCCATTTGCATCCAATGCACAAGGCTGTCGCCTGCGCTCAGGTTGGCCTGCGACAACCGGGAAAGCTTCTAGTGGTGCCGCTCGACGCTACAGTGCTTAGAATATTTTGAATGAATACACATACCCACTCGTTTCGTGGCCCGTTTACTGGCTGTTTGCTATCGCTGCCCTGCTTCACCAATGCAGCTTCAACTGATTACATTTTATTGGCGGAATATGGTGCTCCGTATTGTAACAAAACAAAACTGTTTTCTCGTTATTTTCGTATTCCTCTTTGGGGGGTCAGTCTGCGTGAGCAAGATGTATGTAGTATGGGCGCTCTGCCAAGCAACAGAGGAAGTTCCAAGCTACTCCAAGCAACCGTCAGGGCCTTCCTGTTATTTACCACATCGTGTGCACGCCTGCATGCGTGTGTGGGTTGCTGAACTCTGAGATGTACATCTCGAGATCACTGTGCGTACCCGCATGCATCGCGAGTATTTTTTTGTGGCATTGGTTCCGTGCTTGCATCGGCGTACTTTCCCTAATGTGCGCATATATCCGTGTGATTCGCCACAATGCACATGTGTACTATGTCTGTGGATGAATCAAGTCCATCTCAGAGGGAATATGGACGTCTCAATTTTCTACAAACGAAACAAGCGCATCTGCGCACCGCCTGTGCGCACTTTGTCCTTTCATGGGCATCGAGGTGTATGAGGCGAAGAAAGTATGCTTTCTGAGTCACAGTTCAACACATTTCGTAGTTCCACCCTGCCTTCGTTGCTTAACTGTGAACACTTTTTTACCATCATCGGCAACGCCAAATAGCATCTATTTTTCATCAATAAGCTGTTTCACTAACTTCCCGAGCGCCATCGAAGAGGCGCATGGCCTATAAGGAACTACTCTGATTGTGCTGTACCGGGCCGGGTCCTTGCGAGCGCAAAGACAGATTTAGCGCAAATAGTAGACACCGCCGGTGTTGGGGAGATTACCTAATGTTGTGCGAAATGCTGTTTTTGGATGTCTAGCAGGAACTCCCAGAAGTGGACGGATACAGGGAGAAAGGCCAAGGAACATATAGCACCGCATGGTTTCGATCCATGGACCTGGGGGTT
>NW_024015396.1:0-4511 GCF_000499745.2 Eimeria mitis | reverse complement strand
AAGGGTCCGACGGTGGTAGGTGCCGAGTCGGTTGAGTGAAGTTGTGCGCGAGGCCGAGGTTGGTTGAGAACTGCGTGGCGCTGCGCAACCAACGATACGGAAATGATATGCATTCAGCAACTAGAACAGTCTGTGCGCAGTTAGCGGCGCGCGAAGCAAATTCATCTTCTCGGCACGATCATGAATACTGCTGCGCTTCAGCTCGTATGAGAACGCGGACGAATTCATCTATGCGTTCGTTGGATATGTAGGACGTTGGCTTGTGAGAAGGAGCGGGAACTCGCTGTGCGTTGATCACGGTCTTCTTCAATTCGTGTTGGGGCTGTGCGTTTTGATTGCATAACAAATCCTGATATTATACATTTTTTCAGTGAATGGTTGAAACAGTATATCTGCAGGGGGGTGGGTAGTGGGAGCGGGCAGCGACTACGCTTCGAGCTGTACCAGAGTGCTGAGGAGCAACGGGGATCAGCCCGGTTATGCGCGATGCTATTTGTTTAGCGGAGAACGGGAGAATTGAATGGCGGGCTGCAGCGGAAGACGCGGTCAGCAAGGATTGTNTTAGCGGAGAACGGGAGAATTGAATGGCGGGCTGCAGCGGAAGACGCGGTCAGCAAGGATTGTGTATACCCGCGCCCTGTCTGCAAACACGAAGCCGAAATCTGCTGTGTATGAGGATGTTTCTGATTCGCTTGCGCTGGTTGAGTTGCGTTTCATCTGCCGATCGGAGTGCAGGCAGAAAAAGGGGGTTGCGTGTGTGTGCCTCGTGTGTTTATGCAGTTTGTATGCGCGTGTCTATGGCAGCAGTGTGACGGAGGCTACGCTCATATTGCGATCGCGCGATGTTTTGGGGCAGGATGTATGGATATACGAAGGAGGCACAGTGGCGGAAATGCGATTTGTCCTGGACCTCCGGCAATGTTACCAGCTGCGAAGCGCAGGCAGCGGGTCCATCTGCCCGCCCCATGCTTAAACGCGTCTGCGTTTCAGGTTTTCTGATAGTGTGCATGGATGCCTGTGTGCACGCGTGCGAGTTTGGGGTGTTCACAGTGTGATATCAACAGTGGGAGTTCGTCTTATTGCAGCGGAACTTTTGTTCGATATGCAGTATGGTGGGATACTTCGGTACTGAAATATGCGTCTGCAGTGCAGGTTCTGACATGACAAACGGCCACAGCGAATGGACGAGGCAGCATGTGTGCAGCGCAGTTGGTGGTCAGAGACAGAAGCGACTACACGGCTATTTGTGTCAAGGGTTTAGATGTTGTGACGGACAGCCGGTTTTGTTGTGATGATAGTTGTTCTGCGGCGGAGGGGAATCGTACAGTCGCCGGCTAGGAGAGACCTCACAGCCAGCCTGAATTGTGTAAGTGCTCACAGTGTATGTACGAAATAGGACAGTGCCGCTAGGCCATGATGCTGCTATTGGTTACGCTGAAAGAAGCACAACCCTTAGTTCAGGCTGGTATTACTGCTTTGGAATGATGATCCCAGCTGCTTTGTGTTCTGAATAGGTGAAACGCTTTGACGTGTCAGCTGATCTGCGTTCGATGTTGACGATTGGGGGCAGCGCGCCCTTGGGACTCCAACATAGTACTCAGCGGCAAAAGGGAAGCGTGCCCCCGTTCTGCACACACGTGACATTTTAAGTGAGTCCTGAACGTTTTCAATTCTTGTTTGTGCTTCAACAATATATGATTTGAGTACGACGCCATATGTAGGCGGCTGCATCGGTTTGCTGTTGGTACTGAGTTTGCGCTTTGTTCGCGCGCGCTGATCCAAACCAGCTCCGTCTGCCGATCGGAGTTACGGAGTGCCAGGCGTGGACCCACCGAACGTGCATGTGGGAACGTCATATAGTTATGCAATGTGTGTGCGTGCGCCTACAGATGCGGTGTGGCGAAGCCTTCTAAGGCGTTACGCTGGCGCGGTGCTCAGAGTGTACGGGCGTAATAGGGAGCCATAATTGCAAAAGGGCGGAGCGTCTGGCAACTCGAATAGTTTGCAACAAGCCTAAACGAGGCGAAGCAAATTCATTTTTTTGCTCTCAACTTGGTACACTTGGTTTCAGGCTATCTGATGTCTCGCATGAATGCGTATTCGCGTGCTTGTAAACTCGGGGTGTTAGAGTTTGACCAAAAACGCGAGTACTTTCTGATTTGACCGCTCTCGCCCTGGGCATTTACTTTCGCTGGGTGTATGTGCCTACAGAAACAGCGTGACATTATAAAGGATTGTAAATTGCCCAAGTCGTATTTGCGCAGCGCAATACGTGGTTGGAGACAGCAACGACCACTCAGCGAACTGCGTCAAACGTTTAGTAGTATGAAAGGTCAACTCAGTTTTACATGATGGCGGTTGTTCTGAGAAGAAGAGGATTCACGAGGATCGGCCGGCAGCCGCCGGTGCAACCGACACCATTTGTGTAAATAATCTTGGTGCTTGCACAGAAACACGAGGAACCACTAGCTCATTTCTTAGCTATTGGGTACTACAGAAGAAAGCCGAACCGTTCGTTCAGGGGGGATGTTCCTGTTTGGGCTAGGTTTGTCGAGCTATTTTGTTTTCGGCATAGATGCTAACTATGAGCGTGCCACTCATTTTCGTTCGAGATCGGCATCCCATGGCAAATATCCCTAGGCGGAAGCAGGGCGGACGCAGGCTCTCAGTCTGCATACGTGTGATANAGGCTCTCAGTCTGCATACGTGTGATATTTCGAGTCTGTCTTGAACAATATCGCTTGCTGTCGGGTTTCTGACGAGAGGTGACTCGACAAGGATATCCAATGCAGCCGCCGTCATCATTTTTTAGCCGGTATAATGTTCGTACTCAGTGTGTTTGCACTTGTTTGAATTGACTGTGTCTGCGCATAGGAGCGCATGCACTATTCGGCGGAAAACGCGAGGACCTGTATGCGTAGGCATCGTGGCGTTATGCGCTTCTCCTTAGGGATCCTGCGGCCGTGGTGTGGCGAAGCCGCCCCTCAGGTTACGGTGCTGTGCCAGTTTCTCCACAACGCATACCTGTAAAAGCAAATTCATACGCTCGGCATGCTTATAGGCATTGTTACGTTTCAGTTTGTATGAGAGCAGGCTTGGGCGCACATGTGCATGGGTGCCGATTCATAGAATTGCAACCTGAGGGGAAATAGGAGAATTCCCTGCTTTCGCCGTGCTCGTCTTTGGAAATTACTGTGGCAGGTGTATTTCGACGCTGTTCTATGCGGTTGTGAGTCATAGCCTGACATTCCAAACGTTCTCATTGAGCTGGTGATGCAATGCGTGGTCGGCGTCAGCTGCGATACGAGGTGATTCGGGACAAATGCTTAGTATTTTCGATTGTCAGCTCGGTTATGCATGATGGTCGTTGTCCTGGGGAGAAGCGGGATGCGCGGATGACCAGCGACCTATGTTGCAGCCAAGGCGAATTGACCAAACGCTCATGCTGCTTGAACGAACGATGACGAAACTGCTAACCCATTTTGTAGCCATTGGGTAGCGCAGACACGAGCGCAAGCCGTGTTTCACGCTATTGTTTCTGGTTTGGGGAGACTATTGCAGCTATTTTGCGTAAGAGTATGTGCACCTTATGAATGAGGCACTAATTTTCGTTCGAGCCCGCCACTGCATGGCAAACGGTGCCTAGCACTCCAACACAGTCAGCAGAGGCGAAGAGAAAACGGGTTTTCGGTTTGCATGCATGTGGTGCTTCAAGTACGTCTTGGACAAGGGAAAAGTGCCCTCTGCTGTCAGCAGCCCCGTTTGTCAGTTGCTATTGAGCTTGGCCTTGGTTCGCTTGCCCAGTTTGCCCTGGGCAAATTCAATTCTGTCTGCCGGTAGGATTGTGCGCAGAACGTCGCTGAAGAGGAGGGGTGCTGTAGGTGTATGCATCGTAAGATTATGCAGCTTGCGTGCGCGTATCTACGGCAACGGCAACGGTGTGGCGAAGCCTTCCCGGGGATTGCAATCGCGCGCTGGTTTGGGGCAGGACGTGCGTACTAAGGAAACAAAGTTGCCGAGATACGATGCGCTTCGCAGGTAGAACAGTTTGCAGCAAGTCCGAACCAGAAACGTCAAATTCACGTTCTCAGCGCGCTTATATGTACTGTCGCTTTTGAGTCTGTTGGATGCCAATAATGGATGAAAGGCACGTGCGTGCAGATTTATCGAGTTGCACTCTCAGAAGTAGGGTTCAGTTTTCTTTAGCCGCATTGGTCCTTGGCATCTGCTGTGGCGGGGTGTTCTGGCGATGCAACATGCGCTTGCGATGCAGAATCTGTACATGCGTTCTCAGTGGATTTGTGAGGCAGAAACTGTGCAGCACAGTGCGCGGTAGGAAGCTGCAGCGTCTACGCGGTGTCAAAACGGTTAGTAGCAGTGGCGACAACCTGATCTTTGTATGATAGCCGCTCTCCGGTGGAGGAGAAAAACCGCGAATAGTGGGCCGCCGACGAAGTCGTCACCAACATAAATTGTATACGTGCGGGTGGAGCGTACGCAGAAGAAGACAG
>NW_024015395.1:0-4511 GCF_000499745.2 Eimeria mitis | reverse complement strand
TATATATATATATATATATATATGCAGAATGCACATATCCATTCCGTGCCTGCTCTCATACAGGCTGAAACGTAAACAAGTGCATAACTGCGCCAAACAGATGAATTTGGGCCGCATGCTCAAAGCTTGGAACAGACTGTTCTAGCCACTGGACTATTCGAATCTCTGCAACTCTGGTTGCTAACTATGTGCATGCATCCTGACGAGAACAAGTCGCTATCGCAGCGCCAAAGCAGGGTTCGCAACAGCACAGTCGTAGACGTGCGCGCACAAACTGCACGACCCCCCAAAAACTTCACCTGCCAGCCGACTAACTCTCTGCAAAAGCATAACGTTGTGAGGCAGGAGCGTGCAGGTTCACATCAGGCTTGTTACAAAATACAGACGCAAGGTAAGTTTCTTCTAAATCAGCTTGCAGGGGGAAATGAGACAAGTCAAGCATCTGGCAAACACTCATTGAACAGCCGTTGCATCTTTATAAACTGTAGATATTCCGAACCAATGATAGCTTGATGGACGTTGCCGTACCAGAAACCCCACGTATGGTTCGGACGCCGCTCCCTTGTGGATTACGCAACACCAACACAATGAGCTACAAGTGCTGCGTTCTTTCGTGCAACCGCTATGAATGCTTACACAGTTTGGGCTGGCAAAGCTGTCGTCACTGGCTCGCCCTTCGCTATTGCCGTACCGAGCAGAAAAACTATCATTATACATGAGCGGAATGCGAATCAGTACTACTAAACGGTTAGCACAAACCAACGCGTAGGCGCTGTTGCGTTCAACTATGTATTGTTCTCATGAACTGCCTCATGCGTTCACTGAAGTGGTCTGTAGTGCGCTGGCTGCACGGGACGCCCTCGTCGAATTGCTCGTTGGAGGCCCAACGACAACCGAAAGTGGTCAAAAAAGTGCAAAAATCGTCACGTACGTGCAGACAGAGAGCTCTTTTTTCCGTTTGTCTTTGGCTGCTGTGGTGGAGTGCTCTGCACACGTTTCGCTGAGCTGCCGAGACAAAACGCAAATCCGTGATGCATTCATCAATTGCACCGGCTCCGAGTATAAAGCTGCTTTGTCTCGTACAAGCACAAACACCAGTCTGCTAATGCTCTGCTTCCGTTTGCGTTAGCCGAAAGCAACACAGTGAGCCCCAGGTCTCCCGACCCTTTGTGCAAGCATGGTGACTATATACAGACATCCACGCCCTGGCAGTAGAAAGCCCCAAACACAACAGCAGGAATACCTGCGCCAAGCAAATGAATTGTTTCTAAATTCTTTACTTCCTGGGCAAAGCAGCGAGTGGCCCCAACGCCAGAAAGGGCTTCACTACATCGTGGCCGTAGATCCACCCAGATATCCAGCATGACCGCCTGACGTTCGCATATGCAGTCTTTTCAGCATGCCAAATATTGCATATGGTCATATCTTCAGATGGAGCTGGAGCAGATTCCATACCGGGAAAGAAAACCAAGCAAGAGCTTAATATCAACTGGGCAGTGTGTTGCACGGGGCTTCCTTGTTGAGTCGCTCCTCTTTGGCAAATATGCAGGAGTCAAGAAGATCAAAGATGTACGAGAAGCATCACGTGCGTGCGCGACATGCTTCCCGTTTGTCTCTAATACTGGAGTGTCATGAGCAGTGTGTCGTGCGACGCCGAGGTCGAACGAAAATCAGTGATATATTTATAAATTGCACATTTCTAGACAGATGACAGCATAAATGACCACGCCACATGAGAAGCACTAACATACGCTACAGGATTCGCTTCCCTTGGTCTTGCCTAATACCTACACAATGAGCCCCATGTACTGCGTTCTTTCATATGCATCCCGACATGATTCACACAATTCGTGCGCGATCAGTGAGTATCTGCATAATTCTCGTAGGCCGCGCCGTCAAACACGGTGTGCGCTTCGCTATTCCGTTTCTCCTCAGAACAGCTAGAACGACGCATAGCTGCACCGTCCATCAAAACTACAAAAACATCCACTACAAAAATCACCGCGTAATTCGCGTTGCCTGCTACGTATCGTGCTGTACATGGGCTGCCTCACCAATTCGCTGAGCTCATCTGTAATGATAGGCTTTGTCTCACAAACGCTAGGAGGGCTGGTTTTTCCCTAGTCGTGCTATGCTTCGTCACGTACCGGGGCTGAGTACTTTGCCGAAACAATTTACTGGGGAGGAGTTGCTCGCCGAAACACTCCGCCCCAGCAGATGCCGACGGTTAGCGCGGCTAGGCAAAAGCCATCTCCCGCTTCGTTCCACAGTGCAATCCTATAATTCACCATGCAGATGTATATGCATGTACGTCTGCTTCCATACAAACTGAGCGGTGATAGCACCAGAAAGCGCGCCGAGAAGATGGATTTGCTCAGACGACCAGGCCTGCTCTTAACGGTCCTACACACGCTCACAAATATGATTTCTTATTGTGCGCATACTATCTGGCCAAAATTGCGAGTGACCGCAACGACTGAAAACGCTCCGCCACCGCCTCGCAGTAGACGCAAGAACGCAAACTGCACAGCCCCACAATGCTCATACATGAGGGTCCCCTAGCGTTTCGCCAAATACTGTGTGTGCTCCTACCGGAAGACGAAGGTGGCTTTAAAACCATCCGTAAGCATAATATGAGCGGAAAAACGATTCAGGCTTATTCATGGGGCGTGCTTCTTTTTGGAGATCAATGACAACCGGAAATGTTTGAGACGTACAGGGAACATAATCTGCGTGCATACTGACGGCCTGCTCCCCGCTCGCCGCTTGCCGTTGCCTACTCCAGAGTGGTCTGGATAGGCTCCCGTGAGCTTTCGCGCGCAAACAAAACTCAGTGAGACATCCGTGAATTACAGCAACTTCGGATACGGAATAGCCAAACAGCTTTAGTAGTCTTGCTGAACCAGGGACATCAACAGACACTACCAGTTCCGCTTTCCTTCATCTTGACCAATTGCGCAATGAGCCTCAGCATATGCGTTCTTTTTCGCGAGCGAACATGGTATATAGACAAGTTGCTTTCCAGCGCCAGCAAACGCTGCCCGCACCCCATTATTCCGGATTTCCACACAACACCTACAATCGCAAGTAATTGAGCTGATCGTCAATCCTACTATATGCTTGACGCATGACACACCGTAGTCGCTATGCCTCCCACCATCTATTCAGTTGCAGATATACTGCCTAGCCAGTTCACTCAAAAGAGAAGCATGGCTAAAGCAAAGCGAGGTCCTACTTCTTCTCACATTCCAAGTCCATAAATGTGCAATCATGCGCATACGCATGCACTCCTGATCTCCTACAGTCTGGGAGGTGGCAGTGCCCATTAGCGGAAACATTTGATTCGCGTATGTGAAACTTACTGCAAACAATTCTAGCTGTTAAGCGCTTGTCATCTTTGCAGATCTGGATTCCATTTTATGTGCATACTCTCTGGCAAAGACATATCGCGACCGTAACAACAAAAAATGCTTCGGAACACCCCAAACGTGAACCAGAGCACAAAAACTGCACAACCCCAAGGCGCAGCCACGCCCCTGCCGAATCACAACTTTTGGAATACTAACGAGATTCAAAAAGATTGGAGCTGCACACTACGCCCAGCGTGGATGTAGACCAACACCCTGCTTCCACCTGGCCGGTGCCTACCAAACGCGCAAACGCCCCGGGTTCCGCGTTTCTTTTGTGCAACCGCAGCGGGTACCTCGATATTTTGTGTTGCCCGTGCCGTCACGCAGGGCTCTCGCTTACCTATTCCGATCCTCTGCAGTACATCTAATGTCACACATATCCAATTGCGCTGCGCATGCACTGGCTCAAACGGCCAATACACTCCGACCCAGTGAATATCATAGAAGCACACGGCTAAATCAAAACCCTATTTTACTTCTTTTCACACTGCAACTCCATATACGTATGCGCCCATGCACATACAGAACCAAGACTGCTTTCATACAACATGAAACGTAGCAGCACCCATAACTGCACCGAGAAGCTGAATTTGCTTCGCACGTTTCGCTAAAACTTTCACATTGCCTGGCTACTCAGCAATTCGCATCTCTGCACATCTGTCTCCGCATCATTAGCATACTGACTGACCAAAACGGTGCGCGATCGTAAACCGCGGAAGGGCCTCAACGTCCAGTGGCAGTAGAGCTAAGTGCACAAATTGCAATAATATCACGATGCTTCCGCATGCAATCCTTCTAGTTGTCTGTCCGACACTGCGTATACTGCTGTCGGAGGACGGAACGGGTTTTCGCCAGGCAAAGGAACCGATAGCAAGCTTACTACTGCGTGCAAAACAAGGCAGGTGGCTGCATGGGTCGTTCTTTTCCAACCGTCCCGTATTAGCACACCAACGATAGTTAAGAAAGTTCTAGTGGTGGAGCCAGCGTCGCATGTGTGCAGCTCTACGGCCTGCTTATCGCTTGCTGCGACTTGATATGTTCGGCCGCTATGAGCGCGCTATCGTGAGGTCGAAACCCTCAGCGGAAATCAGTGGCAAATTC
>NW_024015394.1:2500-4516 GCF_000499745.2 Eimeria mitis | reverse complement strand
TCTTACAAAAATTTTTGCTGCTACAGCCAGAGAGGCGCAGCAGAGAGCAGCAGCAGCAGCAGCAGCAGCAACAGCAGCAGCAGCAGCAACACCAACAACAACGTCTTGCTGCAGTTTCTCAAATTATAATAAACGCAAACGGGGTGGTTCTGCTGCTGCAGCAACAGGCGGAGCAACAGCAACAACATCTGCAGCAGGAACAGCAGCAGCAGCAACAGCAGCAACAGCAGCAGCAGCAGCAGCAGCAGCATGTAAAATAGTAATTAGAGGCCTTGATGAACACTGCAGCGAAGATGAGGTGTACAGACACTTCAGCCCCTTTGGTGTGATCGTGGAGACCCGTGTAGCAGCAGCAGCAGCAGCAGCAGCAGCAGCAGCAGCAGGAGCAGGAGCAGCAAGAGCAGCAAAAGCAACTGTCTCCTTTGCTGATGCTGCTGCTGCAGCAAACGCCATCAAATATATGAATGGTGCTGCTATGGGGACAGCTAGAATTTCTGTTGAGCCTGCAGCAGCAACAGCAGCAGCAGCAGCAGCAGCAGCAGCAGCAGCAGCAGCAGCAGCAGAAGATGGAGGGGGAGGACACAGAATTAAAAGGTGGCAAGGCGGCTCCTGCTCAGCAGCAGCAGCACCAGCAACAGCAGCAGCAGCAGCAGCAGCAGCAGCAGCAGCAGCTCCAACGGAGACAGTCCCCTGGCAGGAAGACAGCTCGCGGTTTCTCCCGGGTTACTATCAGCAGCAGCAGCAGCAGCAGCAGCAGCAGTTGTTGCTGCTGCAGCAGCAACTACAGCAGCAGCAGCTGCAGCAGTTGCAACTGCAGCAGCTGTATCAGCAGCAGCAGCAGCAGCAGCAGGAGTACGGCGAGCATTATAAGCAGCAAGCAGCAGCATGGGCGGGAGAGGAGACAGGGGAAGCAGCAGCAGCAGCAGCAGCAGCAGCAGCAGCAGCAGCAGCAAAAGAAGCTGAGATATCTGGGGGTATTTTCAAAGACACAGATCCTTGTCTTGTTGCTGCTGATATGCTGCCGCAGTGTATGTACACCTCAGCAGCAGTAAAAAAACAAAAGACAATGGAGAGACATATATTCTGTCTGCTGCCGGTGCAGCTGTGTCTCCCTTTTTATAATATAGAAAAAGGAGACAGTTTCGTTCCTGTATTTGTTGATGATGAACTTGCTGCTGCTGCTGCTGCTGTTGCTGCAGCAAACGCATGCAAACTGCAGCAAAAAGCAGCAGCGGGGCTGCCACTGCTGCCACACGATCAAGAACTACTCTATGCTGAGGAGACACACACAGATGTCAACTGTCTCCTTTTTTAATTTATTATAAAATAAAATAAAATAAAATAAAATAAATACAAATACAGAGACAGAGACAGATGTATACTGTCTCCTTTTATAATATAAAACAAAGAAACAGAGACAGAGAGACAGAGACAGATGTCAACTGTCTCCTTTTTTTATTTATTATAAAATAAAATAAATACAAAGACAGAGACAGAGACAGAGACAGAGACAGATGTATACTGTCTCCTTTTATAATATAAAACAGAGACAGAGAGACAGAGACAGAGAGACAGAGACAGACGTTAGCTGTCTCCTTTTTTAATATAATATAAAACAAAGACAAAGACAGAGACAGATGTATACTGTCTCCTTTTCTTTATTTATAATATAAAGCAAAAGAGAGACAAAGACAGAAAAATATAAACTGTCTCCTTTTATAATAAAATATAAAACAGAGACACAGACAAAGACAGAGATAAACTTTCTCTGCTATTGAATCACAAAGACAGAAAAGGAGACAGAAAGGAGACAGAAAGGAGACAAAAAAGAGACAGAAAGGAGACAGAAAGGAGACAGAAAGGAGACAGAAAAAGAGACAGAAAGGAGACAGAAAGGAGACAGAGAAACAAACCAACACATAAAATATAAAGCGAGTTCAATAGGCAGGGGCCCACACTGGTGGGCCCCAAAAAGGGTACTGGGGGGCCCCCCAGAGGGTACTGGGGGGCCCCCCA